>NC_056742.1:120078807-120378807 GCF_019279795.1 Protopterus annectens | reverse complement strand
CATTCATACTGTATGTAACACAGAATAATTTTCTTACCAGTCAACAGAGAGGCAGATGGCCAGGCTGCTTTACTGTATGTAGATGGTTGAAAAGTCTCTGTAGTCACTTGTGAAGTTGGTACAGCAAAACTGGCAGTTTCAGTCTTACAACTTTGTACTGTACCTTTTTTGGATAATTTGTGGCACTGCTCTCCTTCCTGCACTGCAGTCTCACTGGATTTAAACATCTATAAACTATATTATTGCTGCAAATTGTAGAAAACTGTAGAAATCTGAAGTACTTCACATAAACGTTATGTTACTGTGCTTTTACAGGAGTGACCTTATACAAGGCATTACCCACTCACTCCCCCTGTTTTTGGATACAGGCTAGGAACGTTCATTAGGGTCACCACTGAAAAATGTATTTGTGCACTCTGCTTCTATGTTGTGCTGGATCCAAAGTCTTCTTAAGACACACAGTCTTGCTGGCTGTTTACTGCTGAATCAGTGACACAGAGCTTTGCATGACTCCATCTGTAGTCTGTTTAAAGCACCAAGCCTTTCAAACTGCACACTGATAAAGAAATATATTTTGCAGCTATAAGCACAGTCACAGATAAGTTATTTTATAACAAACGACACATACTCTTTCTGTTAGTTTGTAGCATATATTTACAAAGTTTTTCTTCATTACAGATATGAATGATGACTTCTACAAAATACCTCTCTCTGTCCCTTTCTCACATAACTGAATTACTTACAGTTGTTATATAGAGTGCTAGTCACGCACACAGATTTTGTTATTTTCTCTTGATATCTTTTTTGGCCTTCTGTGGGAAGTCACATAATGTCTGTTTTTAGACTTTTCTATTGTCCTTTTGTGATTTACGTGTAAGCACTTTTGCTGATGTGAGGATGCCATTAACAGAAATCTGAAAGGAAACATCTGTACAAGCTGTTCCTATTGAAAAAACATCACGGATTGCTGAGTTTAGATATTTCTTCTGCAAACATGAGAAAAGCATGTGATACTTGCTTTCCAATATTGCTTTGTTAGGCTTTTCTGATGCTGTGAAGAGAAGCCTGTCTGTTATACATATAGTATGAATGCACATTTTACATTGCTAAATTCTATACATATATTCAAGCAAACTTTTTATTCTATGCTTTATCTTTCAGCATATTTAAAAAAGAATTAATTTCAGTCTTATATTCATAATCTCTAACATTTTTTCTAGGACAAGTGAGTTCCAAAGCTTTGGTGGCACTTTTGTGTTTTTTACTTTTAGTAGATTTGTCTGATTTTGGTGACTGGGAGATGATTTTGAAGATAGCTGATTCCCTTTGAGAGCCTCAGCAAACGGAAGCAGTCCCTTAACCATCAGCTTGTTTCTATGTTCTTGCACTACCCTGGAACTGAAACCATGACATACTGAACATGAGACTTGGAGGTGCACCACACCTAAACAGTAGACGCAATTAGTGTGTCCATCTGTTAAGGACATTTTCTGAGTACAGGAGTCGCATTTTTTGAAGTCAGACAGCTTCACTTCTCTGCCTTCCTTGGACATAGTAACAACCGACACAACAACCACAACAATATTGTCCAGGAACTATGTGAAAGATAGAGATAATAATGCTAGCAAAAAACTATCAAACACCACACTAAACAAGAAGGTAATTATCTAGCTTCTACTCAACCTTTTTTTATTTATTTGTTTATTTTTTTAAAGCACTCAATCAGGGAGAAAAAAGGGGGCTAGAGGAGAGATCTCTAACTAAAACAATGATCCCCTCTAACCAGAGGAGATGTCTCTAACTCAAACGATGAAACCTCTTGGAAAAAAGGTAAAGGAAGGAAAAAGTTGTCCTCTAACTAAAACGGATAGAAGAGGAAAGAAGATGAACCCTCTAACTCAAACAGGTATGCTAAGTTTTAAGTTTTAGAGTTGAAAAGACAGGACAGGGAGATGTAGGCCTAGCGAAAGCGACGGCCAGCCACAACAAGCACACAAGCAAGAAAAACTTAGGGATTCACTACTGTGAAACCTAAAACACAGTCAATTAGTAAAACAGAACAATATATATATATAAGTTCACTTAGCCTGAGCCTATTGAGAAGCACCTGATCTAGTTTAGCTGCAAACGAGATCTGGGTAATCTTCCCTAGGCATCATGGGATAGGGTATAGCCTCGAGCCAGTGGAAACTCTCGAGTTCTAGTAATAGGGTGAGTGAGAACTGATGCTCAGTTCCGAACCAAACCAGCAAGAATGAAGGCAAGATAGGACAACATAACATTCTATGTTTTTGTAGGGGGCAATCCCTCAGTCTGCCCACACCCCTGCAAATTATATATACTGACACCAACATTGCACTACAGTAGGGAAAAGGGAAAATTAATTGATACCCACTGTACTGCAATCTCCATACAAACGTTTTGAGCTTTCAGAAAGTCATACATATGGTCTTTACCATATGAAGTTTGAGTTTCCTAAAATTCGATCATCTGGCATAAATCCAGATATATACACATTTACATGTATACATACATATTTTATTAATTTATTTATTTACCCTTTGTGGATCTGTGTAAGGGTTCCTCCTACTGAGCATGCAGTGCTGCTGCATAGTCATCATCTGACACAGACACATTTATTTTATTTATTTTTTTTATTTATCATCTGTTGACCGGGTTAATCTTACTAGACTAGCAGCCTCTTTTTAGAGGAGAGCCAATATGGCATTTTATACAATAGGGGAAATTTGGCCAAGGGGCGGCTGCAGTGGTGCAGCGGTTAGCATTGCCCCCTCACAGCAAGAGGTTCTCCGGTTTGATCCTTGGCTGGGGTGCCTTCTGTGCGGAGTCTGCATGTCCTCCCTGTGGTCGCATGGGTTTCCTCCATGTGCTCCAGCTTCCTCCCACATCTCAAAGATATGCTGCAGGTAGATTGGATGCTCTAAATTGGCCCTTGGTGTAAGTCCATGCATGCGCATGCCTTCTGTGGAAGGTTGGGTGCCAGGCTGGCAACTCGACACCGTAAAACTCCACTGCCAATCATGAGCGGACAGGTGTTCCGCTGTGACGACCCCTAACCGGGAAAAGCCGAAAGAAGAAGGGGAAATCTGGCCAACACATTGGGGAACTTCCCCTACTGCTAAACTGCTTATGGTCCATACAGTCAACAAGCATTGATGTGCAGATGCTTCATTCCCAGGGCAGGGGTGGCCGGGAGAGAGTTGCAACGCATGGAGAAGAGTGGTGTGGAAGCTGAGGCAAGTGTCAGAGGAAAATTGCATGTTGGGCTTGTACCCTGATTCAGAGGAACTGTTTCAAACCAAAATGTTTGAAGCTTTGGAAGTACAGGAATGGCAGTCAGAGGAGATTGCAGTTACAACCCTCCAGTCGGGAGGGTTGAGGGATGATTTACTGCAGCAGTTAACCAATGAAAAGGATCTTGAGAGTGGAAATGAATTGTCTGGAGAGAGGAAATGGAGCAGATTAGAGAGGAAAATGAAACCAGCATGGAGAAGATTTAGTTTATGGATGTTGTGAGAAGGACTGAAAAGGAGAAAGAAAAAGAAAAGAAGAAGAAAGAAAGTGTGGAGAAACAGAGGGTTGTAGTACATATATAGGGTAAAGAAGAGAAACCATTGGACAGGTATGAGATTTGAACACAGTTGTTGTACCTTGGGTACAAAAGCTCAGGAGGTAAGAGCTTTTATTTTTATTAAAAATAAGACATGTGTGACTTATTTTTTGAATAAAGAAAAAAAAGATGTGTTTCCATGGAATAAATAAGTGATTCAAGCAGTTTTTCGACACACTCAAAAGAAAGTTAATATACAATTTCGTACAGACTGATAAAGTGACTGTAAAAGATTATTTGCTAAAAAAATTGTTCTGAAGTAAAAAGTATTGTGAATTTTTTTGAAAACAGAGGTTTATGGATTAGGACTTGGGAATGCAATGTTATTTTGAAAATAGAAAATGCTAAAATTGTTCATATCCCAAGTATGACAAATGTGCACGGAAACAGAACAGTAGTTAAACATTGGGGTCAACAAAAACATGTTTTTTGTGAGATGGAAGGACATTTCATGGATAATTGTGATAAAAAATGTTATGTGTGTGGGAATTTTGGTCATGATGCTAGAAGATGGAATATTAACAAAGGTGAAAAGGTAGAAAATTTAAGGGTAGAGGGTGACAAGGAATTTAATGTGAAAAATAAAAATGAAGAAGAATGTAAGGAATTAAACTTACATGACAGAAATCAATTAGAAGATGTTTTGGAAATACAAAATATAGAAGTAAATGAATTCAAAGAGGGAGGGTCTGAATTAGAGTCAGATGTAACTGATGAGAAGGAAATTGATTGGAAAGTTATAAAAAATTCTACAGGAAAGAGAGTAAATGATTAAAAAAGGAAGATACAGGATTTGACTTTGAAAGTTAAAAAAGCGAAATAGGTAGAGCAATAAAACAATTTAATTTAGATTAAGAAGAAGAGAGGTGAATAATTTTAGAATATTACCAGTTAGTTAATAGTATTAAAAGTTTGAATAGGTACTTTGAAATGGTGTAATAATTGATAGACATGATTGTATTAGAAGATATTAGGGGATTAATAAAAGATAAGAAGTACAAACAGAGAATTTGTGGAAGGGAGGCATAATGTAGAATATAGGAAATTAAACTTGCTCAGGGGTTGCAATACTATATAATACAGGTATTTCTATAGTAGATGTTAGATTAGTTAGATTGGGAAGGCTAAATTATTTAAAGAAATATTTGATTATGCAGTAGTCAATATGAACATTATAATAGCAGAATATTCTGTTACCTATGAAAAATAAAAAGGAATGACAAAACGGATAAGAAAGTTATGAAATAAATTATGAGGTGTGGAGGTTTAAGGTTATGGAATTCAAATACATACACATATAGAAGAGGTAATAACAGATCTGCAATGGATTATTTTGTTATTTCTGATAATATACAGTTTAAAATAGAAGCTAGAGTTCAGACAGAATTTTCAGATCATATGGCTACATGGATAGAAACTGAAGAAGATAGTGAATATATAAAATTGGAAAAGGGATTAGAAGGATTAATGAGCTTAATTGGTATGAAAAAGGCAAGAAAAATATAATACATATTGTGGAAGTAACATCTAACTATGAGAGATTATCTGACTTGGTCTGAATGGTGGTTAATATTTAAAGAAAAATATAAATTACACTATTTAAAATGGGAGAATGTATTAAAACAAAAAGAAAAACATGAATATATGGCATTACAAAACAATGCATTAGAGTTATTAGAAAGAAATGAACATGTTTATTATATAAAAGAAACAGAGATATATACAAATAAAGAGAAAATCAAAGGATTACTTTATAAACAAAGTATTTTGTTCAAGGTAAAAAAGAGTTTCACCATATTTGGATAAGAAGATTAAAGAAGATAGTGGGATAATTAAAAAACTGGAAATGAGAAAGGGTTGGTGTTAAAGAAACTGTATGAGATTATGAATATTATTGTGCAATTTATTAAAAAGACAATCAGAAAAAAAGAAGTTATGTACTCACCATAATGTTCCATGTTTGTTGTCCTTGATCTTGCCTTACTTCTTGCTGTTTGGGTTCAGAGCCAATCCTCGAATATATGGCATTACAAAACAATGCATTAGAGTTATTAGAAAGAAATGAACATGTTTATTATATAAAAGAAACAGAGATATATACAAATAAAGAGAAAATCAAAGGATTACTTTATAAACAAAGTATTTTGTTCAAGGTAAAAAAGAGTTTCACCATATTTGGATAAGAAGATTAAAGAAGATAGTGGGATAATTAAAAAACTGGAAATGAGAAAGGGTTGGTGTTAAAGAAACTGTATGAGATTATGAATATTATTGTGCAATTTATTAAAAAGACAATCAGAAAAAAAGAAGTTATGTACTCACCATAATGTTCCATGTTTGTTGTCCTTGATCTTGCCTTACTTCTTGCTGTTTGGGTTCAGAGCCAATCCTCGGCTCCAACTCGGGCGTATACCATAGCTCGAGAGCTTTTACTGGCTTGAGGCTAGCCCCTATCTCAGCATACCTAGTGGTACTTACCCACATCTCATTTGTGATAACCCAACACTAGACCATATAAATAGATAAGAGATATATTCTACTTTACATGTCTGATGATACCAGCATATAAAGGTGTGATCCCTTCACCAAAGTAATAGTAGTAGATTGGTATAAAGGAAACCCAGCCAGTATAGCCATAAAACAAGGAATTCCTCTCAATCCTCCAGGAAGGGGAAGGAGGGAGGGATGCAAGAAGGAAGGCGAGATCAAGGACAACAAACATGGACCATTATGGTGAGTACATAACTTCTTTATGTTATGTTCTCCATATCTCGCCTTCACTCTTGCTGTTTGGGACAGCATCCACAGCCCCTGATTCTTGGGTGGCTCACTGGAAAAAACTCTTCAGGCCCGTGGAACCAAAGGAGTTCTCCTGTTCCAGGAGGCCACATCTACTTTGTAATGAGTGATAAAGGTATGAGGATTAGCCCATGTAGCTGCTGCACAGATCGAATCCAAAGGCAATCTGGCTTGAAAGGCAACAGAGGTAGACAAGGCCCTTGTTGAGTGCCCTTTCCTTTTTCCTGGAAGTGTTTGTTTATGCAACTTGTATACATGTTTTATAGTGTCTGAAAGCTACTTTATTAAAGTCACCTTTGAGACTGCACAACCTCATTTATTGTCTGCAAAGGATATGAACAATTGATCAGATTTTTCTAAATTCCTTGGTCCTGTTTAAATAGAAACATAACTGTCTATGAACATCCAGTTGATGAAGCTTATACTCTGCCTTGTTGCCATGACTGGCGAAGAACACAGGAAGCTCTATGGATTGATTCAGATTGCATTCAGAACATACCTTGGGTAAGAAAGAGGGGTTGGTTCTGAGAGAAACCCGATCTTTATGGAAAATCAAGTAGGGGGGATGAATAGATAAAGCCTATAATTCTGAGACCCTTCTAGCTGAGGTAATTGCAACCAAGAAAAGGGTCTTCCAAGTCAGAAATCTGAGTGGACAAGAAGCAGAAGATTCGAAGGGAGGAAGAATCAGAGCATCTAAAACTAAATTTAGATTCCAGGGGGGAAGAGGTTCTCTTATCGGAGGTCTTAACAGGGTAGTACCTCTTAGGAAAGCCTTGCATAACCTATGGGACATGATATTACAACCCATTTCTCCCATATGGAAATTTGAAATGGCAGCTAACTGAACTTGGATAGTAGCTGCAGCTGCTCCGTGGTCAAATGTTTCAGTGAGAAATTCAAGAATCTTTGAAATGGGAGCAGTAAAGGAATTAACCTGATTTTTGCCTGCTCAACAAGAGAATCTCTTCCATTTACTAGTATAAAGTCTCCTAGTAGTGGGCTTATGGGAGGAAATCAAAATGTGCTGAACTGCTGGGGAAACATCAGGAAGCCGGGCTAAGACTGGAAGTGGAGAAACCAAGCTGTGAGCCTGAGAGTTTGAATGGACGTATGGAGAGCCCCAGACTGATGTCTCAAAAGATCTGGCACTGGGTCCAGGATCCAAGGCCCCCCTTGCAGGTGAGGCCAAAGGAATGGGAACCTTATCTGATGAGGCCAGTAAGGGGCAATGAGGATTAACTTGCAACCCAATGACTGTGCTTTCTGAGGAATCTTGGGGATCCGGGGAAAAGGTGGAAAGCAGTCCCGGGGACCAATTGTGAACAAGTGCATCCCTGGGTGACTGTCCCGGTGGTGGGAGCAGGGAAAAGTAGCTGCTGCATTGTTGTTGGGGGGGTGGCAAACAGATTGCAGCATGACTGGCCCCATCTGTGAAAAATCAAGTCCGCAACTTCCTGTTTCAGGCATCAGGATAGCCCGGCTGAGCCTGTCCACTATCACGTTGGATTTCCCCGGGATGTGCGTTGCAACCAGAATGAGCTGGGAAGACATCGCCCATTGCCAAACTTGTACAGCCTCTCTACACAAGGGGTAAGACCTGGCTCCACCCTGTTTGTTGATGTACCATACAACCGACATATATTCCGTTTGAATTGCTATACTCCCTGTAGGTAGAGAGCCCTGAAGTGCTTGCAATGCCAGGAGCACTGCTCTCATTTCCAGGATACTGATGTGCAAGTGGTACTCATGGTCCTGCCAAGTCCCTTGAACAGTCTGTCCCAGATAATGCCCCCCCCCCAATCTGGGAAGTGTACGTGGTCACTGTGGCTACAGGTTGGGGGGGGGGTAGAAATGGCCTGCCTATTGTCACCATAGGGGAGTGAAGCCACCACTCCAGATCCCTTTTGCAGGATTCTGTGATCAGAATCTGATGTGACATGGGTAAATCCTGTAATGACCATTGTGCAAATAGAAGCCACTGAAGAATTCTCATGTGGAAGCGAGCCATAGGGGCCAGAGTGTTTGCCACTGCCATAGAACCCAGTACCTTGAGGACAAATCTTGCTTGAATCCTCTTTTGTGTGAACAGTATGACAACTTGGCGATGGATCGTTAATACTCTTTCTTGAGGCAGCTTTGCTATCATGGCCCTTGTGTCTAAATCTGCCCCTATAAAGTTAATATACTAACAAGGCAGATTTTTTGTAGTTTATGGTGATCCCAAGTTGAGAACAAGAGCGGATTGTGTATTCCCTTGCCCTGATTAGTTGATGCTAGGTGATGGCAGTAAGGAGCCAGTCATCTAGATATGGAAACATCCGGAGTCCTTGACGCCTCAGGTGAGCTGCAACTACTGCCATCCATTTGGGTGAACACCCTGGGGGCTGTGGTGAGACCAAAGGACAGAGCTCTGAACTGATAATGACTGGCTTCCAGCCGGAAGCGTAGATATCTCTTTGACCGTCTGTCCATTTTTATATGATAGCACGCATCCCGGAGATCAACTGTCCTGTCCCAGGAAGGGAAGAATGGACTGCAGTGTTACCATCCAGAACTTTCTTTTCTTGACTGACTTGTTCAGCCTGCTGAGATCCAAAATGGGTCTCCAGTCCCCTGTTTTCTTTGGAACTAAAAAGAACCTTGAGTAAGTTCCGGATCTGATTTAGTCTGCTGGGACTTCCTGGATGACTCTTTTTTTCTAGCAACTTTTGAACCTCCAGGTTTGCTTGATCATTTGGGATAGAGTATTGTCTTTTTGATAGGGGAAGTAGGGAGAAGGGGATATTGTAACATCTGGATATTATGGATACTACTCCTGTATCTTCTGTGATTTTCTGCCAGGCTTTTGGGTACAAGAATAATCCCCCCCCCCGAATGTCTCTGGAGTCAGACAGTCGGGCTTCCCTTCAGGAGTGCTGGAAGGGCTTACTAGAGAAGGTATCTCTTTCGCCCTGGTTCTGCGGACCCCCCCCCCACCATGAGGTCGGTGTCTTCCATTGTTATTTTCCCCTCTACCCCTGGGGGAAAATTCTCCACGTGTGTCAAGTGAAGCTCCCTGGGATTTCAGGAACCACATTTTTCTGCTCTTCTGGCCTTTAGGATAGGGCCTAGATAGAGCAGAAAAATGCACTCCCACGGCAGAGAGAGTTTTGCCATCCTGTTCACACATGGTAAGAGTCTCTTTTACCTACGGCTCAAACAGGGATAAGCCATCAAAGGGGGAACTGGTAAAGGAAGACTTGAAGGGCTCTGCAAAATGACAAAGGCGCATCCAGGATTGTCTGCGTAAGGCTACCCCTGTGCCTGCCACCCTGCTCGCCCCATCGGCTGCATAAGAAATGAGCCACATGGAGCAATTAACCACTGAAGTCAAAGTCACGAGCTGAGTACCCGCCTTGTCCGAGGCTCCCGCAGCTGTGGGATCCTGAAAGTTGTCTGCTAACTCCTTGAGGAGATCCCTCTGAAGCCTTGCAAAGTGGGACAAATAGACCTGAATGTAAAGGTCACTGAAGAAAAAAAGAAGTTATGTACTCACCATAACGTTCCATGTTTGTAGTCCATCTCGTCTTTCATTCTTACATATGGGTTCGGAGCCTATCCTCGGCTCTGACTCGGCTGATTACAAAGCTCAAACTCTATCAGTTGGCTCGTGGCAAGGTAGGTATCCCATAGTGCACTACTAAGAATCCCCAGATCTTGTTTGCTGCTGTCTGTAAAAGTGATAGAAGGTATTTCCACAAGGAAAAACAAAGAAGAAAGGTCTCCAACCCTATGGAAGATAGACACTATCTTGTCTCCAGATCCTCCAAAGATACATGGACGGGGTTAGGTGGGTGGGTTCTTAAGAATGAAGGGCGAGATGGACTACAAACACGGAACGTTATGGTGAGCAAATAACTTCTTTATGTTCTGTAGTCCTGTCTCGCCTTCATTCTTACATATGGGACAGCGTCCCTAGCACCTTTCTCTCAGGTTGCTCAAAGGAATATACTCCTAAGAATCATGGAACCAAAGGATGCTCTGCCCCTGGAGGCCAAATCCAATTTGTAATGAGTAATGAAAGTATGAGAGGTAGCCCAAGGTGCTGCTGCACATACACTGTCCACTGGAATTCAGGCTTGAAAAGCAGCAGATGTGGATATAGATCTGGTAGAATGAGCTTTAATTTTAAACTGGAGTTCTTTGCCATTAGAAGAGTAAATAAAAGTTATACAATTTGAAATCCAGTTTGATAACGTTATCTTGGAGACTGGCATACCTTTTCTCATCTCTGAAAAAGATACAAACAATTGGTCTGATCTCCTAAACTCTTTGGTTCTATGTAGATAGAACCATAACTGTCTGTGTACATCAAGTTGATGGAACTTATATTCTGCTTTGTTTAAATGATTAGGAAAAAAGACTGGCAGTTCCATAATTTGATTCATATTAGGTTGAGAACAAACCTTGGGGATGAAGGACAGATTTGTATGAAGGGAAACTCTATCCCTATGAAAAATCAAATAAGGAAGTTTGACTGAGAGTGCTTGCAGCTCTGACACTCTTCTGGCAGATGGCTACTAGAAAAATAGTCTTCCATGAAAGGAACTTTAAATCACAAGTATGTTAAGGTTCAAAAGGCAGTGAGGTAAGTTTTAAAAGAACAAAATTTAGATCCCAGGGATATATAGGTTCCTGAAAAGGAGGTCTTAGCAAGGTAGTGCCTTTTAAAAAAAATTTACACAATCTGTGAGCCATAAGATTAGATTCATGTTGTCCCAAATGAAAACTGGAGATAGCTGCTAATTGAACTTTGATTGTAGCAGCAGCTGATCCCTGATGAAAAAGTTTGGTTAGAAATTCTAACACTAATGAAATGGGGGCTGTGTATGGATCTATGTTTTTACCTCGTGCCCAGAGAGAAAATCTTTTCCATTTGCTAGCGTACAATTTTCTCGTAGAAGGTTTGTGAGAAGACATCAGGATATGTGTAACTGCAGGGGAGAAATCATGAAGCCTGACTTGGGATGGAAGTGGAGTAGCCACGCTGTCAAGTTGAGGGTGAGGAGACAAGGATGGAACGTGCCTGACATATGTGTCAGAAGGTCTGGTACTGGGTCCAGAGTGCATGGATCGTCCAGAAGGTGAGGCCTGAGAAAGGGAAACCAAATCTGACAAGGCCAGTAAGGAGTGATAAGAATCATTCTGCTTCCTAAGGTCTTTCCTTCTGGATCACTTTCGATATTAGCGGAAAGGGAGGAAAGGCATAGAGAAGTCCCGAGGGCCAATTGTGGAAAAATGCATCTCTCGGTATCTCCCCCGGGGGGGGGGGGGGATAAGGGAGAAGTAGCTGCTGCATTTGGTGTTCATTGGGCTGGTAAACAGATTGCAGCAAGGCTGTCCTCATTTGTAGAAAATCTGTTCTGTGACTTTGATTCAGAGACCACTCATGAGGCATCAAGACTGCCCTGCTGAGCTTGTCAGCTACCACATTGGTTGTCCCCAGGATATGTGTTGCAACTAGAAAGCGTTGAGAAGATATCACCCACTGCCAAACACGAAGAGCCTCTCGACATAGGGGGTAGGGTCTGGTTTCCCCTTGTTTGTTTATATACCATACCACTGACATATTGTCTGATTGGATTGCTACTGTCCCTAGAGGAAGAAAGTCGTGAAGTGCTTGCAATGCTAGTAACACTGCTCTCATCTCTAGGATACTGATATGCAAGTGAGCCTCATGTTCTTGCTACGTGCCTTGGACTGTCCCTCCTAGATAATGCCCCCCCACCCTATCTGGGAGGTATTCGTGGTCACAGTAGCAACAGGTTGACGAGGAATGAATGGTCTCCCTATCGTTAGCTGACTGGACTGGATCCACTAACGAAGGTCCTTTTTGGAAGATTCTGTTATTAAAATGGGACGAGACAGAGGAGTTGCTGAAGAGACCACTGGGAAAAGAGTAGCCATTGTAGAATTCTCATATGTAGTCTGGCTAGTGGAACTAGAGTTATAGTAGAGCCCATGCTTCCTAGAAGTTTGAGCACTGTCTTCGCTTTGAAGTGTTGGGGAAGCTGGCTGTATATTTGTTGTTTTCGATTTTGTATTCTTTCTGAAGGAAGGTGAGCCATCATTGTGACTGTGTCTATTTCTGCACCTATAAAAGTCACATATTGAGGGGTGACAAGGCAGACTTTTCCCAATTTATAGTAAAGCCTAGCTGAGTGCAGACTCGGATGGCTGAATCCCTGGCTTGTAGAAGTAGGTGCCTGGTGGTGGCAGTCAGGAGCCAGTCATCCAGGTACAGAAACACTTCAAATCCAAGACATCTCAAGTGAGCCATTACTACCGCCATGCAGTTGGTGAACACCCTGGGGGCTGTGGTGAGACCAAAGGGAAGAGCACAAAATTGGTAATGACTGGCTCCTAGCTGGAAGCGTAAATGACTCCTTGATGCTCTGTCCATTTTTATGTGGTAGTATGCATCTTGGAGGTCTATGGAGCAAATCCAACTGTTTTTCCCTAACAGAGAAAGTATAGACTGTAGTGTTACCATTTGGAACTTGGAGTTCTTTACCGATTCGTTTATCTTGCTTAGATCCAAAATAGGCCTCCAGTCCCCCGTTCGATTTGGCACTAAAAAGAATCTAGAGTAAGTTCCGAATCCTATCTGGTCTGCGGGGATGGTTTGGATGACTGTCTTTTGAAGCAACTTTTGGACTTCTATAGTTGCTTGATCCCTGTGATTGGGTGGAACATCTGGGATTTTCTTGATGGGATGGGGTAGAGAAGAGAAGGGTATGGAGTATCCTCTGGAAATTATTCTTTGTACCCACTTGTCTTGTGTGATGTCATGCCAGGCTTCTAGGTACAAAGATAAGTGACTCCCAACTGGCTCCAAAGAAGCGCAGTTGGCCCTACTTCTGGAGTGCTGATAGGGACCGTCCATGAAAGGAATCGCGGCCACCCTGGTTTTGTGGACCCCCCCTGCCTCTAAGGCGATGTCTACCATTACTTCCTCCTCCTCTGCCTCTGGAGAAGGAATCACCTTGTGTGTCCGGGAAAAATCTCTGAGATGTCTTGAACCACATTTTCTCATCTCTCTGACCCTTAGGGTATGGTCTAGAAGGGACGGAAAAATGTACTCCCACGGCTGAGAGAGTTTTCCCTTCCTGCTCGCATCTGGTTAAGTGTGTCTTTTACCTTTTGGTACAAACAGAGGGGAACCGTCAAAGGTGGCTTTGGTAAATGTAGATTTAAAGGGCTCTGCAAAATTACATAAGCGCATCCAGAACTGTCTCATAAGGGAAACTCCTGAAGCCACTGCCCTACTCGCTGCCATCTGCTGCATAAGATATCAGCCTCATGGAGGAATTAACAATGGAGTTTAAGATAGACAACTGAGCAGTAACCTTCTCAGGGACACCTTCAGTTAAAGCACCTTGGAGAGTATCTCCTAGCTCCTTTACAAGATCTCTTTGAAGCCTACAGAAATGGGTAAGGTAATTCAGTGATCTGAGTGTAAAAGCCACTGAAGAAAAGATATGCTTGCCATATCTGTCCATCGTTCGAGACACCTTGTTCGGTGGGTGGACAGATGAGAACATTTCTGCTAGTTCCTTCTTTGTGGCTGCTGCCACCACCATGGCATCTGCAGGCACATCTTTATTAAAAACTCTTTCTGTTTGGGTGCTGAAAGAAATTTGTTGGGCCTTCTGGGGACTGGTTCCACAGTATCAGGAGTTTCTCACACCTTTCGACTGACTAAATCTAACAGCTCTTCGTAAGGTGGAGACACCCAAGAGGCTGAAGTTTGAGACCTGAAAGCCTTCAGGTACACTGACTCCTCATCAGAAGGGGTGATGGTGAGCCAGCCGCCTCTCTGTTTCAGGATCTCTAGGATATCTATGAAGGAGATATTATCAGAGGACAACCTAGAGGACCCTTCTGACTCCTCGAGGTCAGAGCTGATGGACTCATAAGGGGAGTCTACATGCTTCCTCTTGCAAGTTCTCTTCCGAGGGGACTCCTCAGAAGGGTATTCTGGGGTGGTCTTGGAAGACTGGGGGCCACCCAATGGGGGCACCTGAGGCTGAGGGTCTCTGCTGTCAAGAGCGAGAAATGGTGCTGAGACAGAGGTCAGAGCTTGAGGGGGAAGAGCATCGGTACCCTTGTGTGGAGCTGAAGACCTACACAGCACACTCCTCATCATCTCGAAGGCAGATCTCTCCAGCTCCGAGGACACTCCCTGTTCTGAGGAAGTGGAAGTAGCCCTCGGCTTCAGAGTAATCGGCTCCAAGATGGATGTAGGATCCAAGTTCAGCCAAGCCGATGCACCGAGAAGTTGGCTTGGAACTGAAGAAGTTTGGGTCTGAGCATCCCCGTCAGGGTCGACTGGTGAGCTTCGGCTCCTAGACACCAAGGACAGCACCGAAGGTGTCGGAGCAGAGATCAGCTCTGTGACAGACAGTAGAAATGCTGGAACTGATGGTTCCCCAACAAATGGCACCAATAGCTCTGGCTCCAATATACCAACATGGCTCGGAGGAGGAACAGAGGCAGGTAATATGGCCTTAGACGGCCCGGAACAGACTGGGTCAGAGACGGCAACAAAATTGCTAGAGCAGATGACTTCAAGAGTCTAAGCACCACTCTCTCGACATCCTCCTCAGAAAGGATCTTGGAGGATCTGGAGGACAATGTAGGTGATCAAGATCGCTGTAAAATTGGAGATCTGAGAGTAGGGGACACTGGTAATAAATCTCTAGACCGGCTCCGAGGTAAGTGTTCAGTAGTCGGCTCCGAAAAACTTGGAGCCGAGACTGGAGAGTCAAAATCAATAACCTCGACCAATTCCGTAGGCAGAGGAGCCGAAGAGGTAGAAGGTTTGTCCAGTTTAGTAATTTTTTGTGGAGGTCCAGATAAAACAGTCGGTGTGGGAGACTGTCTTTTGACCTACTTGACTTTCTCTTTTTTTGAAGAGGGAGACCTGGAATGAGTCGATGAAGAGCTGGCTAAATCATCCTCACAGGAAGGTTTAATGAGACCTTTCAAGATCAATTTGTTCTTCCTTTCCTGGAGAACCCGAGAACTAAAAGAGTGGCAAAAGGTACATGTCTCCTGAAGATGTATGACTCCTAGGCAGGAAACACAAATACTATTTCCATCAGTCAGGGACATTTTTTGAGAACATTTAAGACACTTTTTAAAACCCGAAGGTTTATGATCTTTAGCTTCTTTAGACATATTGTCACAAAGGCAATCACAAAAAGGGAAATGTAGAGGATGATAGCAAGAGAGGACAAGGTCCTCTAATTTAAACAGGCCTAGCCCTGCTCAAGAAAACACTAAACATAAGAAAAAACAACAGAGTACTAGGTCCTCTAACTTAAAAGGGCCTAGCCGTGCTGAGGAAACAACACACAAGGAAAGGCAATAGAGGACTAGTTCCTCTAACTTAAACGGGCCTAGCCCTAAAAATGAAGGGAAGGGGAGATAGGAACAAACAAGCAAGCAACCGACAAAAGCTGGAATAGGTCCTGACTAAAAAACGGACCTATGCCCAAGAAAATTTTTAGTAATAACTAGCACACTGAAAAAAGGATACCAGAGGGAAAACAAGGCCTGCAAAAGCAATGGCCAACACTTTGCAACAACAATTTGCAATAAAAGTTAGAAAAACACACTAACTACTACTACTAGGTTACAACAGTAAGTTATTAACTATAAAACTAACTATTATAGTCAAAAAGAACCATAATAACAATTTAGAATAAGCAAAATATCCAACTTAGCCACAGCCAAGAAAGAGTGCACTTGAACTCGTAGACGCAGCAAACGAGATCTGAGGATTCTTACTAGTGCAGTATGGGATACCTACCTTGCCACAAGTCAACTTAGAGACTTTGAGCTTTGTAATCTGCCGAGTCGGAGCCTAGGATCGGCTCTAAACCCATATGTAAGAATGATGGTGAGATAGGACTACAGAACATCATATGCGTCCTGTATCTGTCCATCGTACGAGACTCTTTATTTGGTGGATGGACAGATGAAGTTTCCGCTAATTCCTTTTTGGTGGCTGCTGCCACCACCATATCATCAATGGGAACACCTTTAGATAAGAAGAGCCTGTCTTCAGGGGCTATAATGAATTTATTGGGCCTCTGTGGAACTGGTTCCATCATGTATGGAGAGCTCCAAGCCTTCCGACTCACTACGTGCAATAGTGGGTCGAAAGAAGGAGATACCCAAGAGGTGGAGGTTCGGGAACCAAATGCATCCAGGTACACAGACTCATCTTCAGAAGGGGAAAGGGACTTCCAGTCACCCCTATGTCTAAGGATTTCTAAGATATCTGAAAAAGAGACATCTTCAGAGGGGGACCGTTTGGACCCTTCTGAGTCATCCAAGTCTGTGACTGATGTCAAGGACTCAGGGGAGTCCACATGCTTCTTCTTGCAAGTCCTCTTCCAAGGGACCTCCTCCAGGGGTGCTCAGGGGAGGTTTTGGACGAGGTGGGATCACCCAATGGGGCATCCTGGAGCATGGGTTCCCTACGCTTGGGGCGGAGGGGAGGTTCAGTGGCGGACACTGGCACTGAGGGCAAAGGAGCACGAGGGTGGAACTGTCTCAAGCAGACAGTACACTCCTATCACCTTGAAGGCTTTGCAGTCTCGACCTGAAAGAATCTCTGGCTTCGAAGAAGCAGGAGACTTCTTCCGAACCAAAGGCAATGGCTCCGAGGCCAATGTGGGAGCCGAGCTGACCTGCACCAAAGCTCTGAGAGGGAGAGTAGGGTTGGATAAGGGTCCGATGCCTCTCCCCCCATCGGAGTCGACGAGGGAGCGTTGGTCCCCAGAACCCTCGACAGAAGGAGGTATAGAGGAGATTGGAGTGGTAGTTGGAACCGAAAGACCAGAGGAGGTTACTGGAACCAACGGTTCTATCACTACGACTTCCATACACTCTGGCTCTGAACTCAGAGGAGTTGGAGGAGGAATCAAGACAGGTGTTGTTTGGGCTGTCAGCACCATTTCCATCTAGGATGGACCCAAAAGTATTTTGGCTAGTGCTGGTGTCCTAAGAAGCCTCTTTATCACCCTCTTCACATCATCATCTGAAAGGCACTTGGATGACCAAGAGGAGTGTGTCGAAGACCGGTGACTACCTGCCACAGATTGCAATATTGGAAACTGTGCAGCGGACCACAACAGTTCCAAGGCAGGAGACCCGGAACGCTTACGGGACCTTACTGGCTCCAAAAACACAGATGGAGCCGTAGGTGCAGATGTCTTGTCAGAACCAAAAGTCGGGTCCGACTTAGCTTGTGGTTTATCCTTGTCCTTAGACGGGTCCGAACTAGGAGCCGAAGAGGATGAAGGCCTGAATTTATCCGATTTTTTAGCTGGCTGAGTCCCCTCCATGGCAGTATCAAAGGGGCTCTTCAGCAAACCTCACAAGATTAGCTTGTTTCTTCTCTTCTGCAGGACTCGTGAGCTAAAGGCATGGCAGATAGAGCAGACAGAGCACGAGTCCTGCAAGTAATATACATAACTCGTGTGCCTGTCCGTAAGGGACATCTTTTGGCAACACGAGTCTCATTTTTTGAAATCAGAAAGTTTAGAATCCTTGGCAGTATCCTTGGACATAATAGGAAACAGCACTATGTCTAAGGCTATGTACTGCTAGTAAGAAGAGTACGAATCACTTTGTATAGCTAGACAAAGAGGAAAAAAAATTATTGGCAATAACAGACAAACAATGTCATATATATATATATATATATATATATATATATATATATTTTTTTTTTTAAACAGACAGGGAACTAAAGAGAAGGGGGAAGAGCCTCTATCTTAAATGGCGAACTCCCACTTAAGGAGAACCTCTAACTTAAACTTAAACGGCAACTCCTTAAAAGCTAAAGGTAAGAAGGGGAAGAAGAACCCTCTAATTTAAATGGGTTTGAAAGAGGGGAAAGGCCAAAGAGAAAAAAAAACGATTAATCTTAACAAAAACAAGTCACTCAGATGGGATAGGTACAGATAGAAGTGCTAAGGACAACTACCGTTAACAAATTAGCTTAGCTAAACCTGAAAATTTTTACTCAAAAATATTAAGAGAAAAAACACTTAACCTGAGCCAGTATCCGCAATCTCAATGCTGCAAAATATATAAGAGAAAAAAAACACTTAACCTGAGCCAGTATCCACAATCTCGACGCTGCAAGCAGCAAAAGAGATCTGGGTAACTACTGCTAGGCATGCTGGGATAGGGGCTAGCCTCAAGCCAGTAAAAGCTCTCTAGCTATAGTATATGGCCAATGCTTGGCTCCGAACCCAAACAGCAAGAACGAAGGGGAGATATGGACAACATAACATCAAGAATTAAACAGAAGTAATGAATGAAACATAAAGGAATTTAATGAAAGTATAAATAAGGATACAGATAAACAGATTATTTTGGCAGAACTGGATGTAACACTGTAGAAATATGGTCCAGATGAGCCAGGGTATTTAATATATAAGAATATGAAATTTTGGCAATAAGAAAGAGTTTTATGAGTACTAAATGAATGGTTACTGGATGGTATTTGATACACACAAATATGTGATGGAGTAATGAAATTTGTACGGAAAAATGGAGAAAAGAGGGAGATAATAAATTGAAGACCAGTGGTTTTAAATAACACAGATTAAGATATTTATGAAGATTTAATAAACACGAACAGAAAATAAGATAAATAAGGTGTTAGAGGATGGTGTACATTGAATTAAAGGGAGAGGATGTCTGGCGATATTAATGACAGTCAAGGAAATAGATGATATGGATAGACAGAAACAAAGGGAAAATATTGATAGGAGATATAAATAAGGCTTTTGATACAATAAATCACTAAGTATTATGGGGAATTTTGAAAAATTATAATATGAGTAGAAAGATAAACCAAGAAAACAGCCACGCCAGAAGCAGTCTCTTTGTAGTTTAATTGTAGAATAAAAACATTAACGCACCACATAGAGTACGTTTTCGTAGACACACTTCCTCAGCTGCAAAACACAAGTATTTGTACTTTGTATTTTCTGTATTGACTTTGATATGAACCCTAAAGGTGATGATGTAAAAGGAGAACACAATACTTGATTGATTTATTCAAGTATAAAAAGGGTTGGTATTCATACACTTGTGTTTTGGAAGTATGTCTACGAAAAAGTACTCTATGTGGAGCGTTAATGTTTTGATTCTACAATTAAACTACAAACAGACTGCTTCTGGTGTGGCTCAGTGTTTTCTTGGTTTATTGTAGACACTTTTGCTGGGTATTTTTTTCCTTTTCTATGAGAAGAAAAATACCAAGAGTAATTCAGTTAGTATATAAGAATGGTAACATTAAAGTATTGGTAAATGGATGGTTAAGTGAGAAAATAAAGACAAATACAGGATTTAAACCAGGATGTCCTATGAGTAGCATATTATTTGCTATGATTATGAATTGTATAGTGACAAATATAAATGAAGATATGACAATGGCAAGGTTTATACAAGATGAGGGTATTGAATATTCAGTTATTAAGGCATATGATGATGATATGTTTCTAGTAACTAAGAATAGTTAAATGGTGGAACAAATAACTGTTAGAACAAATGACTGATTGCAAAGTTCAGGAATGTGTTTAAATAGTAATAAAAATAAAGGATTTGGACTTGAGGAAGTAATAAGGACATTATTTTTGAGATTGGTGAAATTCCAGTATTAGGAATTATTTTTGGGTCTACTGAAGTTGTTAAGGAACAGTGGATAAAAACTTGTACAGGATCTGAGAGAGTTGAGTATTATATGGAGTAAATACAGATTATCTTATAATAAAAAAGGTAATTTAATTAACTTATTATAGATGGGGAAGATTGCCTATATGGCGAGTACACATACATTACATAAAGAAACAGAAAAACAGATTATTGAATTATTAAGATTTATCTGGGGTTCTAGACTAAACCCAGTCAAGAGGGGAATACTGTATACAGATAAGGATGCAGGAGGTTTGGGATTACTAAATCTAATAGTATATGGTGCATCCTTGAATTTATTTAGAATGCTAGAATGGATTCATGGAGATGAGAGTGTTTACATAAGAAAATTGTTTAAGGAAAAGTATAAAAAAGAATGGGATTTAATAAAAATTAAAAAAGAGAAAGAGAGTGGAGGAATGAAGAAATAAAAATATATAAAGAAAAATATGTTTTTATTGTGGGGAATTAGAAACCTCAGACAATGTCTTTCTGAACTGTAAGAGAGTCTGAAAGTTATGAGAAATATTAATAGAAAAGAAAATTTTGAACGAATTTCAACGTTACAAACAACTGAACATGGATATGATTTAATATGGATTCTATGAAGGTTTAAATAAAAAATATGTTAGAAAGTTAGATAAGAAAATAGTTTTATATTACCTAGGTTATTTGAAATCAAAGATTGAAAGAAATTAAGTTCAATTACAATTGGGTTATTCTAAGCATATTGAGTAAAACTAGGTGGTGGTTGTGGAAAAAAGAGTGGGGAGGTCAATAAATATGTCATCTGCAGTTTTGTTGAGCTGTATTTCCATTTTTAATACTGTAAATATATAAATATGTTTATAATTTATTTTGTGTCCTTGTAAATAATGTATATATTGTTTTAAAAAAAGACCCCTACTCTGTTTGATAGGTACCGTGGCATATTTTGCATCCACCTGAGCTACCACAACTCAAGCAGATGCGGTCCTGGTTTAATATCTCATCAGAAGGACAGATATACATGCATACACAGGAATATGTTTGCATGTGTACATAATCCTTGCTGGAGAAATATAAGGAATAAACATTACGCCATCTGATCCACTAATGCAGACAGACATACTGAGTCATGCAAACAAAACATATTTATTTCTGTTTGTTAATTGGGATAGCACACTTATCCATACAGATATAAGTATGGGGATACATTAAAAACTGGTAACCACAAGTGAATTAATTTTGCACCACTCATGGCTGAAATACAAGGCAATTTTTTTCTCATTTCAAGCAAATGCACATGGCCTACATATACTGACATGTTTCTCTTTCAAGGATCATATTGTGCTGGGAGAGAAACTACACATGTGGGAAAAATCCAGGTAGTGGGGAAAACATGGTTCCAGCTGGAATTCAGTTTAGCAAGCAAATGTTTTGTAATGCTAGCTCCTACAATCTGTATGCATCTCCCACATAAGCTGACACCAGCAAGATATTTCTGAGCAAAGTGTGACGTGCATGAAAGAAACGTGGTCTTTGACTCTGGAATTCAACCCAGTGAATCACAGCAGACTGAATAGAGAAAAAGGTTACTCACTGCTATCTGTCATTAGAATGTCAGATACTTTTTTCCTGAAACAGTAATGTTCAAGTTTAAAAAGTATCAATAATCTTTATCAATGTTATTCATATTTAAAGCTCCAGATTCAATTACCAGTTCATGACACTGGACAAAAGGGTATTTCAACCCCTTAATTCTGGAAATGTAGACTTTGAAGAAGCTGAAAGGCAGGCACCAGTGGTTAACTAAATAAGCTTTTCTAGACAACATTTTCACAATATTTTGAAAAATGAAGCATGATGCAGTCTCTGTTAGCATGAATGTAAAATACGACCCAAAACAAAAGTATATTTCTATACAATTACTGCACATGTTCTGGGTGAATTAAAAGGCATGTGGGCTACTGCCAAGTTCCTTTTAATGGATACACAAGCAAGACAACAGCCATCATGAAGTGGGTTAATGCACTTAAATGGAAATAAATATTTTTTCTTTAATGGAAAAAGCTCAACTGTGATGCATTTAAACTGATGCAAAGGACTGATAGCAAACTTTGTGTGAATGGAATTAATGAAAGGTAATTTTATATATTCCACTATAAAGGCTAATAGGATTGTAGTACTCTTCAGATGTGAGTTTTATAAATACATCTAAACATCACTTTTACCATTTTAGATATTCACATGACAATTATAAAGTCCTAAATGGAAGGTCTTTTTTAATTATACAAAGGTGGTCTGTTTCATATTTTTTACCACTTGGCAATCTTTCACTAGGCATAAACCTCATAAAATGTGACCTAACAAAAATGGGTCTGTTCCCCAGAGATTCCTCTACACTCCAAATGGAGTTGGCAAGAAAACTGAAAGCATCCGATGTCTGTAATCTGATAATCTTCCACATGTGGCTTTACTTTCTGATAAATGCTCAAGTCATAAGCAATGTGTAGGTACTACAAAACAAGAACATAACTGAAAATGAACAGCTCTCAAACATCAGAAAATTCTCCAAAAGCAGGTAATCAAGAGTGATGTCTACAGTCAAATGAAACTTCTTGATTATGCAAAAGACCCTGTTACCACAGTTCTCATATTATCAGTCTGGCATACCTAGTATCCATCTATGGAAAAAAATAAGTTATAGGTTCAAGTCCCTTATAATGGTGTTGAGGTGAAACATGCAAATCTGGTATTGGACTGCAGCAGAGAGTTTATTACTGACTGAATGTGCATCTGTTTATAAGAGAGTCTTATACATACTGCTGCCAGTGCTGTCTCAGTGCTGTCTATTTCATAGTAAAATAGTGGGGACAGTCACTGAGAGATTTTCTTGGACCTAATAGCCTTAAGATGTTACACATTCAGTGCTGGAATGAGGAAATTGGTAGGGCAATATTCTCTCAAGCAAAAGTAGGTTTTTGGATTAGATCAGTGGGTGACACAAGTGACTCAGTGTCTGAGATCAAGGACAGGCACCAGTAGCAGTTGATGATCTGGTCCATGGGGGGGGGGTAAAAAAAGACACTATCTGCAAAGATAAGTACAATTTCCCTAGCACAGTGGCCAATTTTCCCCTTTCCGTTAAACCAGGATATTCGATTTCTATTTTATGTGTGGTTATATTCCCAGATTCATATGTGTTATTTTATTTTCTCTTTATTTATGTATCTGTGCACTAGAAAACCACTAGATGTGAGTGCCTGTTTTCAGGGGTAACACGGGAGCACTGTCAGGTTAACTTGCTCAGAGACAGAGTCAGAATCAGTAGACAAATGCAGATGAGGGGAATAAAATCCATGACTGCAGTGTGAAGCTCATAGTACCTAATCACCTAAATCCTCTGTGGTGAATCGCCAAACTACTACTCAAAACATATGTGTAAGGTATTTTGTGACATAATGTATAAAAAAGTGTTAAACAGATATACAGTGATATTAGGTATAAAATGGCGGCACAGTGGCGCAGCAGATAGCATTGCTGCCTCACAGCAAGAGGTCCCCTGGTTTGATTCTCAGCTGGGGTGCCTTATATGCACAGTCTGCATGGGTTTCCTCCCACATTCCAAAGACTTGCAGTAGGTGGATTGGACACTCTAAACTGGCCATAGGTGTGTGTCTATGAGTGTGTGATGTGGATGAACTACCACAGCAGGGCTAGCCACGTGGCAGTGTAAACCTTGGCTCTAGATGATTGTCACTGTTAAAGTGGCACCCCAAACCCATGTACAAAAATGGGAAAAGGGCTTGGGGATGGATGGATTACAAGATATATAATTAGTTGCAGGACAAGCCATCCATGAGCTGTAAACACTGGCTCTAGGTGGTGGTCACTGTTGATATAAAACTCCATTCCCCATGTAGAAGATGGGAAAAAGGGGGTCGATGCCAATTCCAATTACAAGGTACAGAATATTTACAGGATACAGACAACTGCATATCTAGCATGTTAAGTATTAAGCATTGAGTCAGATTATGAGCCTTGACACTGCTATTACTCAATATACATGTGATGCTGTGTGTTAGGAGTCTCCCATAAATCCCATCCAGTTGCCACTTGCAGTTAGCATGAAACTAAGTAGTGAGTCAGACATGAAATCTCAATGTCTGCAAACATATCCATGTAGGTTAAGACCCCTATACAACTTGTGCAACAAGCTATCATCTTCAGCTACTAACACTCCACAGTTTCACTCTACTGGATATCCTCAAAATTATTCAGTAGTTTTTGTTCATGTATCCTCTGCAGCATAGCTCTCAATTGTACAGATTTTCGCAAAAAGTCCAGATTTTTGCCTCATATTTTTAGTCTGTTCCTCATAAAATTTGTGGTTTGCTGGCAAATCACTATGGACTGAAGTCACTATATAATGACATACATTTGAGTTTCAGGCTTAATCTCTTTTAGGAAATGTATGCTGACAGAAATCCTGTAAATCTAGCAACTTTATAAGTTTATTAAGAGCAATATTTAAAACCTTTCCCCATTTTTAGGCCTTTGTCCCTCTATTACTTTAGGCTTTGTCCAGATTTCTTGCATTAAGATGTTGAGAGTTATGCTCTGTAGATAAAGATATGAAACAAATAGGTACAAATAGGCAGAAAGATACTCAAAACAGAAGACAAGAGCTGAACAAACCTGTATAGAAGATTTGGTGTGGCAATGAATATGTCCCTTCTGCTTTGGTAACCTTATATCATCTGCTTCACCCTGTGCAGAAATTACAAAAGGAGTCCTAATGCCTAACTCCTACAATAGGTCTTCGGCTGACAGTCGCAATTCTACATGGATCTTGCCATACAGAAAACCAGTAAATGATGCAAATTATCTTACAAGTCACCAGTCCCTATCTTGCTATTAAACTCTTTCCTAAAGGACAAACTCATTCATGTTGCACTGCTCTTCATATGAAGACTTCTTAATTGTAGTGTAATGCAAAAATTAACACATGGGCATAAATTAGCCAGGCTCTTTTTTTTTTTTTTTTTTTTTTTTTTTTTTGCGTTTAGGGAGCACAGAATAAGCTATCTGGTGTACTTAAAACATTCTATGATGTTTCCTTCCTTAAAGTGAAAAGTATCCACATTAAAAAGTGCTGTGTGCATCACCATCATGACAAGATGAAACAAGAAATTTGATGTGTGAAGCTAGCTACTTCAATCTCTCTCCAGGACTTTGCTTGGTGCTATAAATGAGTTATCAGTTACAAGTCTATTGTAGCTGTTATCAGACAGCTGTCATGCTGCTCTAGGTTCTACATGGCAGTACTACTGCAACTCATATTACACAACTGTTGTTTTACAAAATATTGTCACAGAATCTGTATTATGAAATAATGCATTTTTAACACATAATATGCAAACTATGTTGCAAACAAGCAAACTTATGTCAATGATACATAGAGTTTATGGCTGAAACACTGAATTACTTCACCTTTCTGATTTTACAAACATAAACAAGTAGTGCAACACAGCTGCACATGGGTTAATGCTGATACATCACAGCACTTGGTTCTCCATGAGGTCTGCAAGTCTTCCCCATATCCTTATGGGTTTTCACCAGTTCCTATACAATTCCAATTGTATGATGTTGGTGAACTGGCATTCCTAAAAATTACCAGCAGATTTCTATGCAGTGTGAGCTTGAGTATTCATATGTCCTGCAATGGATTGGCACCCTTTCATGCCTTTTGTACGATTAGTGCTGGGACAGGCAATGGCAACCATGGAATCCAGAAATGGATTAAGTGGGTAACTGTAGATTGAATGAATGTAAATAAATGAATTACTTCAAAATGCAGTAACTTCAAAAAAAAAAAATATGAAAGAATTGTTTGAGCCATTACAGCATGGGCACAATGTATGTGAATGACTGGCATGAATCTTCCATGCTTCAAGTTTTGAAACTTAGTGAATATTTACTTCAGGTGCACGACTTAGGGCCTTGGTGAATGAAAAAAAATGCATAAGGGTTTAAAAAATAAGTTTGGGCAAATGGTCCACCAAATCCACCCACCCTCAACCCCTTTTTCCCATTTTTGCAGATGGGGTCAAGGTGTCCCTTCAGTTGTGGCAATCATCTAAAGCCAAGATTCACAACACTTGCTGGCTAGCCTCTTGCTCTAAAGGAGAATAGGCATGTTTTGTTGAGAAAAAGGGGAGGACAGCAAACAAATCTGAGAGATATACTAACACATAAAGAAAAGTATTATAATTTAAGTACTGCATGTTGACATTAAGTCTGCCAGAGCAGTCTGACTTGTGCAGCTTGAAATTAATACCCTGTTCGATATGTGAGCAGGACAAACTGCTAAGGACCTCAGTATCAAAAGCATCTTTCACTCTTAACTGGATATCCAAAGAATAATATCTAAGACATGATCTTTTTAGCAATCTTACATGTATCTTCTTAAAAAACTGCCAAGTTGTAGAAAAGAACACAAAAGTCAAAGCAGAGTAGATCAAGATGCTAATAGAGTATGTATTTTTGATGTTTTGTACTCCTTGAAGGCTTTGTGGCCGAGGTGCTACAGTGAATAAAACGTCTTTCTGTGGAAGCTGTTGGTGGTTTCTTCTCTGGCTTTATTTGTGGTTCTATCTATACATTAATCTGGGTAGCCTCATGAAAGGATATTCCAGAGTACTGCAGAGCCAAAAGCAGCCCTATTTCTGGAGACGATGTCAAGTTTGTAATGCAAAATAAAAGTGTGAGAACTCACCCATGAAGCAGCCACATAAATGTCTTTCAAAGAAACCCTAGACCAGAAGGCCTGAGACGTGGCTATGGATCTTGTGGCATGAGCTCTGAATGGTCTAGGTAAAGGAACACTGTTCAAAGAATAAACATGAGAAATACAATCCCTTAACCATTAAGCAATAGATTCACAGGTTCATAGGTTGGTACTAGGCTATTGGCCCTAGGGTCTATACAAGCCTAGCCATAACAATTCCTTGGATATTTCTTCCAACAATATTTACTTCCATGTTTACTTCTGTAGCAGGCAACTGAATAAATGTCAGGAAAATCATACTAGAACAGCTAGACTTTATTTGGGGTTAATCAGAGTCTCTTTAATTGACAGCAGGTATGTACCCAATAGTAGCTTTGACAATAGCTTTCTCCTTTTTGGAATCTGAGAAAGCCACAAACAGCTGATTTTCTGAAAATTTTTGTCCTATCCAGGTAGAAGTGCAACTGTCTATGAACATCTAAGAGGTGCAACATATATTTATCCTTATTCTGAAAATTCAGAAAGAACACGGAGTTAATGGACTGATTAATGGTGTTTACTGATGCAACCTTTGGTAAGAAAGATGGATTAGTACATAAAGTAACTCTATTTTTATGGAAAATAAGATAGGTGCATTTGGAAGATAAAGCTTGACGCTCCAAGACCCTTTTGGCAGAAGTAATTGCTACTAACAAAGCTGTTTTCCATGACAAAAATTTTAACTCTGTCTTTTCAGCGGGTTCAAAGGGAGGTAAGGGCCAGTGCTTCAGGAACCAATGTAAGATCCCACCGAGGGGTTGGATCTTTAGAAAGAATGTACCTCTGAGAAAGGCTTTGCAAAGCCTAGAAGAAGTCAAAGATGCAGCATTTTCTCCAATATGAAAATTAGAAATGGGTGCCAACTAAAATTTGACAGAAGAAAAACTGGTTCACAAATGAAAAAGACCAGCTAGGAAATCTAAGATTGCAGAAATGGGCACCATACGTGAGTCAGTGTTATGCTGTTGAGCCCAAATGGAAAACCTTTTCCAATTACTTTTATAAATTTTTCTGGTAGAAGACTTATGGGAGGCAATCAGAATCTTTTGGACTGGGGAAGAAAGCCTTGATTGTCTAGCCATCGGAATTGGAGAAACCATGCAGTTAGTTTCAGGTTGTGAAGATTGGGATGGAGTTGCCCTGAGGGGTGAGACAGATGATCTGGACAAGGTTCCATCATCCACAGAGGGAAAATCAGATGAGACCACAGGAAGGTGAACCAGACTTGTCAAGGCCAAAAGGGAGCAATGAGGATCACTTTGTTCTTCAACCTGCATGCCTTCTGAAGAAATTTGGAAATCAGAGCAACTGGCGAGAATGCATAGAGTAGACTGAGGGACCAAGCACGGACTACAGCATCTCTTGGTGACTGGCCTTGTGGAGGGATCAGGGCAAAGTACCTGCTGCATTTGTTGTTGAAGAGAGAGGCAAAGAGGTTGTGTCAGGGTTGACCCCATCTGAGAAAAGGCATGTTTGCCACTGACTGGTTCAGAGACCACGCATAAGGCATCAATAGTACTCTGTTGAGCCTCTCCTCCAGTATGTTGTGCTCCCCCAGAATGTGCATTGCAACTAGAAAGTGGTTGGTATAGAGATCACACTGCCACATTCTCATTGCTTCTCGACAAAGTGGGGGTAAGACCTGGTTCCACCTTGTTTGTTGATTTACAACACAACAGACATGTTGTCGGTCTGAATCGCAATAGTCCCTAGAGGAAGAAGGGAGTGAAGAGCTTGCAATGCTAAAAGCACTGCCCTCATCTCTAGAACACTGATATGCAGACTGGTCTATTGGGGAGTCCACATGCCTTGAGGGGATGGTGCAGAAGAGACCATTGGACCAACAATGTCCACTGCAGGACTCTCATATGTAAGCTAGCTGTCGGTAGTAAAATTATTGTTGCAGCCATAGAACCCATTTCCCTGAGAACAAGATTTGCTGGGGGATCGGGAACTGCTAGCATTTGCCTAATATGCATCATCTTTCCTTAGTGAAAAAATCCTATCCGGTGGAGGATAGGTCAAGGTTTTGTTTGTATCCATTGATTTGTACAGGTTGCAATTGCAACTTCTGAAGATTAATAGTGATCCCTAAGGTTGGGGCCAACTGCAAGAGACAGTCCTTGGCCTGAATTAGTAGATGTCTGCATGGTGTGACTAGAAACCAGTCATTCAGATAAGGAAACACATGGAATCCTTGCAGTCTGAGGTGAGCTGCAACTACTATCATGCATTTGGTGAACACCCTGGTGGCTGTGGTGAGACCAAATGAAAGCGCATATAATTGGTAATGACCGGCTCCCTGCCTGAAACGGAGGTACCTTCTGGAGCATCTGTTCATTTTTATATGATAGCATGCATCCTCTTTAGGTCTATGGAGCACATGCAGTCGTCTTTCTGAAGAAAGGGAAAGATGGACTGAATTGTGACCATCCTGAACTTTATGTATTTCACTGATTTGTTCAGGTAAGTTAGGAACAGTATGGACCTGCGAGTCCTTGAAAGAATCGGGAGTAAATTCCTGATCCATGTTAGTCTGATGGGACCTCCTGGATGACTCTATTTTTGAAGCAACTTTGCAATTTCCAAAGCTGCCCCCTCTCTCTGATTGGGTGGAACATCAGGGAGATTTTGTTTTGGCTTGGGGAGATTTGAAAAGGGAATGAAGTAGCCTCTGGATATGATTCCTTGCACCCATTGGTTACTAGTGCTGGTTAACCAGCTTTTTAGGTGGAAGGAGCAATGTCCCCAACTGCCTCCAGAGATGGACAGTTGGGCAACACTTCAAGGATGCTGTAAGGATTTCTCTGAAGGAGAATTCCAAGACCCTGATTCAGCAGACCTCCTCTGCCATGAGGGTGGCATCTACCACTCGAATTATTCCCCCCTCTGCCCTTGGGGGAAACATCTCCCTCAGTATCCTAGAAAGGGCCCTGGGACTTTCTGAACCACAACTTCTTTCCCCCATGCTGATTACTGGAGAAGGACCTTTGTGGGGTAGAGAAGAAGATTCTGATGGCAGACAGGGTATTATGTCTTTCTTGCTGAAGGAAAGTGTGTCTTGAACAGTCTGTCCAAAGAGGGAGGAACCGTCAAAGGGAGCATTGGCAAAAGACGTCTTAAAGGGATCCACAAAATCACACAGCTGCATCCAGGCATGCTGCTGAATGGCAATGCCAGAACCAGCCACCCTAGAGGTGCCCTCAACTGCATGAGAGATGAGCCTCATGGACACATTAGAAATGTACTGCAGAGTGGCCATACAGGAGGAAAAGGTATTCTGTTTCTCTGCTGTCATGGACTCAGGGCCGGAGCTAGAGAGCTCCTTAAGCAAGTCCCTCTGTAGCCTCGTAAAGTGAGAAAGGTAATTCAATGTTCTGAGGGCAAAAGGGGAAGATGTGTAGATCCTTTTTCTAAATTTGTCCATAGTCCTAGACTGCCTGTTAAGGAGATGGACAGTAGAGCTTTCCTGGGCATGCTCTTTTTTGGTTGCCACTGCAACCACCATGGCATCGACTGGAATGCCCTTCATCCAGTGGGGTCTATCCTGGGGGCACTAAGAATTTTGTTAGCTCTTTTAGGGATCAGGTCTGCAGTGTCTGGTTCTTTCATGCCCTTGCAGACACCAGGTCCACTAGGGGGTCTGCAGAGGGGACACCCAGGATGTAGATGGGCTGATCTCGAAGGCTTCCAAGATCACTGACTCATCCGTGGTGAGGTTTGGGGCTGACCAGCCACTTACCCCCCCTGATGAAGGATTTAGAAAATGTCTTGAAAGAATACATCGGGTGAAGATCTAGAGGACCCCTCCCCTTAATCGAAGTCAGTATCTGTCATGACGGATTCCTCTGTGGAATCTAGGTGCCTTCTTTTGCACCTTTTCTTCTGAGGGGGCTCCTTGGTGGGGTATTCTGGGGAGGTGTTGGAAGAAGTCTGAGCTTCCACAAGTGGAAGAGACTGGAGGCCCTGAGGGGCCGGCTGCTGAGAGGTCACCGACACAGTGCTCAGAAGGGGAATGGGTGTGTCCGATACTGTAGGAGTCAGACATCTCCTAGGAGTGGAGAGGACCTTCTCAATTACCTCAAAGGTTGAAGGATCCTGAAGTCCTGACAAAGCCTCTCCTGCTCTGAAGGGTCAAGAACAGCCCATCCCCAGTCACCAGCAGCCCTCCGCATTGACGGGGGAGTTGGCACCAAGCTAAGTGCCAAGGCACCGAGGGGAAGTGACAGCTTCAAAAACATCAGAGTTGAAGTCATCCCCCCAGATTCAACGTTGAGGCTTCGGCTCTGAAAAGCACTCAAGCCTCAATGCAGTCAGAACTGAGCGAGTCAAGGAAGCAGTCAGGCACAAAGAAGTAAAGACTATCAGACCTGATGGAACCACCCCCAGGGACCGACAGATCCAGGAGCTCTGAAACAGCAGGCCGGATTAGAGAAAGAGATACTATTCTGCAAGTGGAAGATCTGCTCACAGATCCAGTAGGGGACAGAGCTGGGATGACTCTCATCTGGATTTGTGTATGGAGAAACTTTCTGATCAATCTGTCCACCTCATTCTCCGAAAGGCTCCATGAGGACCTGAAGAAAGAGTAAACAGAGGATGGCATGGAGTGATGTCTGGAGGAAGCATCCCAAGCAGACATACTCAGCACCACATGCTCTGGCCCCAAAGAGGCGACAGAGGCACTGGGAGGAGAGAAAGAAGCAGAGATCGGAGCTGAGTAACTCTGCTCTGAAGTTCTCAGGGCCTTTTTAGGAGGCTCCAACACAACTGAGACAGAGGGGTCTGGGGACAGTTTCTTAGGATCCCTGGTCTCCTTAGACTTTTTGGCAGGGGGTTGAGCCCCTGAGACAGAAGAAAATGCAGGAAAAGGAGGGGGGTATAAGGCCTCTAAGGACCAGCTAGCTTTTTCTATCTGCAAGCGCCTGGGGAAGAAAGGCTTTGAGATAGATCAAGCTACCTGAAGTTGGGCAGGACCCAAACAATAAATGCATTGATACAGGGATCTTGTGCTCACAGGAAGTGCATTTCTTAAAAGTTAACAGGCTTGTCAGATTTCTCTGATGTAGTAAAGAAGGAAAAGAAGGAAGATAGGGACAAAAAAAGAGCACATCAACCACAAGTTAGAAAAAAAAGAACTACAATATACTACTACAGAAAAAACTTTTCAGTTTTTTTTAACTGAAAACAGGAAGTAAGGTAGATTAAAAAATTAAAAGACTGGCCACAGGCTAATTATGATTCAACAGGAAAACATGTTAGAAAAACACCCAAGGAGGAGCTCTAACCTGACCAAGATGCTTCACTGATGAACGGCAAAAAAGATCTAAGGTATCTGGGAGGAGCGAGGCAGTATGGGTAGGGTGGGAAGAGCTGTAGCTTGGAATCCTTAACTTGCTGATGGCCAAGTCAGTTCCAGGATCGGAAAAGAGACCCACAGATTTGATGAAGACTGAACAGACAACATCATATCAAACGTTATGAAGGTAGGGAGCAGATACTGCAACAGTGCTCATTCAGATATCCACTATTATGGTAAATTCAACTTACACAACTGTACTATCTTCTTCATATTGACCACTGCTGCAGTAGCCTTATAGCCTTAGCTATATGGGTAGATTACCATAGCTAACTATATTTGGAAAGGTGCAATTAGAAGGGTCCAGGAGTCCCTGAAGAATGGTCCTAGCAAAGCTTGATCTAGTCCTAGAGAAGGAATCAACTTATAGTGTTTTGTAAAGGTATGTACAGAGGACCATTTAGCAATTTCAAGAATACTTATAGAATCCAACGCTTTCCCAAAAGCCACAGATGAAGCCAAGGCCCTGGTAGAGCGGGCCTTGACCCTGCCTGGAATAGATTTGTCATGGTGAGTATAACAAAAGGTAAGCCTTAGGCAACCTTTTGGAAATAGTCTGCTTTGACACAGATTGACCCTTCTTCTTACCTTCAAAAGATATGAACACCTGATCCGAAAATCTGAAAAATTTAGTTCTGTCAAGATAGTACCTGAGTTGTCTGTGGACATCCAAGGTATGGAGTACCATTTCTCCCTCATTTTTCCAGTTCAGGGAAGAAAAGAGAGAGATAAATAGTTTGTCTTAAAGTAAACTCGGATATTACATTAGACATAAAAGAATGATTAGTTCTCAAATAAACCATACTGCTATGGAAAATGAGGTAGGACTGACTCACCACAAGAGCTTCCAATTCAGATACCCTTCTTGTTGAGGTTAGAGCAATGCATACAACTGTTTTTCATATTAAGATCCTCAAGTCAGCGATATTAGCTGGTTCAAATAAAGCAAATGTTAGCTTTTCTCACACAAAATTAAGATCCCAAGGAGCAGGCACTGGTTTACTTGGAGGCCTCTTATACAAAACCCCTTTCAAGAACATTTTGACATGATACTGCCTTGAAAGAGAAGGATCCATGGGCAGACATGATGAAATGGCTGACAAATGAATCTTCATAAAAGAATAAGAAAGGCCAAAGGATAGTAGCTCACACAAATATTGTAAAACCAGAGAACTAGCCTTGAATATGTGCTGGTTATGTTGTTGGCACCAACTAGAAAATCTTTTCCATTTGTTAATACATGATTTTCTGGTATTAAGCTTTCCTACCTCCATTAGTACCTGATGGATGCCCTCAGAAAATGGGTGCTTAAAGGAATTAAGCCCCTATCATCTAGCCAGTCAGTTGAGGATGATTTATGTTGGAGTGTATCAAACACCCCTCTTCTTGTGTGAACAGATCCACTGTGTGAGGAAGTTTGGGATAATTGCCCCTTGTCACTTCCAAAAGAAAGAACTACAGCTGCCTGGGCAAGAAGGGAATTGCCACAGTGTTCTTGGGGGATTCCTTCTGAATCTTGGATATTAGCAGAAAGGGTGGAAAGGCATACAGGAACATTCCTGCCCAACAGAAAGAAAAGGCATCTGTCTTCCAGGCCTTCTTACATAGAGTCCTGGAAAAGAATTTTCTAGTTGACTGTTTAGAGAGGAGGCAAAGGGGTCTTCTTGAGAAATTCCCCACAGATGGATCAAATTTTGGAAGACCCCCTGATCTAGTTTCCATTTGTGAAGGTCTACCCTGGTCCTGCTCAACTTGTCTGCCACACAATTTTGATCTGACAGAATATAGGATGCATGTACAATGTGAAGCTATATCCCAAACTAGCATGGCCAGTCTGCAAAATGGGTATGCCTGGTTGCTCCTTGCTTGATGATTTACCACATGGTGCTGTTGTCTGCAACCACTATAAGAGGTCCTGGGGACCAAAGATGGATCAGAGATTTTAGTGCCTTAACCAGGGCAAACATCCCAATGAAATGTATGTGCTTAAATCTGTACTTGATGCTCCACACCCCCTGCACTTTTATCCCTCCTGAAACTGCTCCCTAAGCAAAGTCCAAAATATCTATTGTAACTGACTGCTTTGGAGCAGGGAGGCAGACGGGAAGACCTGGATTTAAAGATATCTGCTCTCTCCACCAAAAGATTTCTCTTTTAACAAAGCCCAGTACTGGGATCTGAAACAAAAATGACAGTTAATGCTGGTACCAAAGAGATTTCAGATACCACTACATCTTTCTCATGTGGAATCTTACCAGGCGTATCATGAGAAACATAGATGCCATGAAAACCAAAATCCTGAAGTATTCCATTGCAGTGACCAAAGTCTTTGTGGAAAAACTTAGATCTAGATCTAAATAAACATCTATTTTCCCTGCTAAAGAAAAGCTCTTTGAACTGAGGTGTCTAGCTGACATCCTTGAAGCACAATCCTATGTGAGGGAGTCAAGAAAGATTTTTGAATGTTATCTTGGAATCCCAACTTGTGCAAGATATCTGTCACCCAAGGGAGAGAGGGAGAGTCCTGACATTTTGAAAAAGACTCTGCAAACATAAGCAAGTAATCTAAACATAGAAAAATGCGGATACCCTGTAGCCTGTAATGATGTGCTTTATTTGTAATTTTAGCCTGTTTTCCACAACATGGCTGACAATGGGGCTTGATGTATCAATGTGGTCTTATACTCCCTCAAGCCTTTCTTTTTCCCATAATACTTTGTATGACTCATGCCAGACATAAAGAAGTAACTTTGAATTCCCATGCCATTGACATATAATGGGATTTGGGAGGGTCACTGTTATTTTCTTTACCTTCTGTAAAAGTACTTTTTTTTCTGTCTCTAATCACTCTCATTTATGTTTGGCTAAGACCTTGACTTACACTATACTTAGAAGTTATCCAGCTACACCCAGAAAAGTAACTAAATTTCAGGTCTTTGTTCAGTGTTGTTTGTAGTTCATAGGGAATTGAGAGTCCCCTCCCCCACACTACTGCAAAGGTGTTAAAACTGTCACTGCACTTAGAGACCCTTACAGAATCAGTTCCTCAGACTACAAAAGAAAACCCTGAACAAAGACCTGCAATTAAGTTACTTTTCTGGATGTGGCTGGATAACTTCTAAGAGCAGTGTAAAGCAAGGTCTGAGGCAAACATAAATGAGGGTGATTAAAGACAGAAAAGAAGCAGTCCTTTTACAGAAGGTACAGAAAATAGGAGTGATCCTCCCAAATCTGATTATATGTCAATGGCATGGGAATTCAAAGTTACAACCTTATGTCTGGCATGAAAAATAGAAAGTAATATGGGAAAGGGAAAGGCTTGAGGGAGTACAAGATCACGTTGATACATCAAGCCCCATTGGTAGCCATGTTGTGGAAACCAAGCTAAAATTACAAATAAAGCACTTAAAGAAGTGATTTTTGAGGTGATAAAATAGGTCAGGAAACAGAGTGAAAAAAAAACATGTTTTTAGTTCTAGGGTGGAGTTTTCCTTTAAGGCAGACAACTGATAATGTGATCCAGACACACAAAACCTTAAAAAAATTATGAAGTCTGAATGAATACTGATGTGATAAGCATCTTTTAAGTCTAGTGTTGCCAGGAAACTTAAAAGATAAAGAAGAGTAACAGGTTGTGATGTGACATCATTTTGAACTTGGCATTATCACAAACTGGTTTAGGAAGGAAATGTCTGGAACTGGTCTTTAATAATTTTCTGTTTTTGGCACTAGGAACATCCTTGAATAAAACCCTTTCCCTATCTGGGAAATATGTAACTGGTTCTATGAATCCTTGGGACAACATGTGATGAAGAACAGGTGAAAACAATAGAGTCTGATCTGCAGGATGAGTAATGATCCCCCTGGAATGGAGGGGAATTTCCTCCCACTGCCATTTGTAACCCTGTTGAATGATTTTTCAGAACCCATTTGTCAGAAACAATCTGATTCCAAAGAGAAAAATGGAGATTCAGACTTTCTGGAAGAAAAAAGGGGCCAGGATGAGATGGGGTCATTTGGTCTCTTGAAGAGTCATTCAGACTTCTTGGATTGTCCTTGGTTTTGGGAAGGTTTGGAACTTTCTTGCCACTTTTCTATTGTGACTGTTTATTCTGCTTTTTGCCAAAATTGGATGAGGAGAAAGAAAATCCCTTGGACAATTTGAAAAAGGGGGGCTGAAAAATCTTAGAAATTCCTGGATCTGGTTGCCCCTTTCATCACACTTTCTGATGACCTCTGCAGCACATGGGACAAACACTAAATCTCTATCCAAGGGAGAGCTTAAAATCTATTTTTTTTTGCATCATCTGGGAGGTTCTGAGAATTCAGCCAAGCAAACCTCCATAAAACAGTACTAGTGGTCATAGCCCTGGAAGACGTATCAAGACAGTCATACACACACTGCAAACGAGTAGTGACCTGTGCAATAGAAGAAACAGTTATTTATAGCAGATTTATCTAAACAAGAAGAAACTGTAGATAAGATATTTCTCATTCTTTACAATTTGTCAGAATAAACTTTAACGTATGAGCCTGGCAATTTAAAATTCTGAAAATCAAAGTTGCAGAAGTATATACTTTTTCCCATACTTATCAATAATTTTCCCACCTTATTAGAAAAAGTAGGATTGAAATTAACTAAGTGTTTAGCAGCAGTGGAGTCAACTAAGGCTATAGCTGCTGGGTCAGGTTTGGGAATAGTGTATACAGATTTAAACGACTGAGGAACTTTATGTATCCTATCTGCCTTTTTTTAGGGAGAGCTAGCTGACTATCTGAAAAAATTGTACTCAGTGAGACACACATGCTCTAAAGCAGACAGGACAGGAGGCACAGGTGAAGGTTATGAAATATTCTTTTATAACAACTCATACTATTTTCTGAGGAACTGGGAAACCACAGTGTTCCCCCACTGAAAACACTGAGACATTCTAGCAATAGTCTCAGAGAAAGAGAAATCCTGACAGGCAGAATCAGAAACTCAGCTCTCTCCCGGGTCTAAACCAGAAATCTGAGGACAAAACCCCAAATTTGTTCCTGCATCTTCCTGTTCAGAAACAGAATCTTGAATCTCTTCAGGAAAAGAGGAATTACTCTTTCTTTTACCAGAAACTACTTTAAAAGAATGATCAATAGCCTGAATTAAACTCTGAGCCAGTTTCAGTAAACTATACCTATCCAAAGAAACTTGAAGAGTAAGATATATGCTTGGTTTTCTGTTTCTTTTTGACAGGAAAAATGGGGTCAACTGTGGTACAAATAAAAGCTGCTGTTTCCCCAGGGATGGGCACAGCATCCTGACAAAACAAGGAAACCTTCCCTTTTCCCTCCTAGGACTGACAAGGGTGGCTCTCCCTTACCCACTGAGGGGACTCCAACAGCCACAGAGGATGTAGCTAACCCCAATCCATAGTGGCTGCAAGTGCTACACTAGACAGATATGGGGATAAAAAATGAGTTTTCTGAGGTACAAAAAATGGCCACAGCAGAGTCACCCACCAGTGGCTGGGGCAAATTGCTAGCCTGCTGTGGTGACAAAGGCTGTTTGCTTAATTTTTTCTTTTTGTGGCTGGAAGAAGAACTGACCATGTGACCGTCAATCTGTTTCACGGTCAGTCTGAAAATTGTGCCTCTTTCCTGGGGAAGATAAACTACCAGTCTACAAAAGTTACTTTTTGAAGATAAACTACCAGTCCACAAAAGTTACTTTTTGTTAGATACCTTCAATTTATCTTCTTCACCTCTTAATCTCTCCCCTCTATTCTCTACCTACCCATATTTTCTAATCCTCTATTTGTTCCATGGGATACCCTATACAATAATCTTTTCACTTCTGATGTGTGTTAGTAATTATACCTGAACCATCTGCAAGAAACTGTTACTAGTGTCTATGTATAGGATGAAATGTCTTGTGCCAACTGCTTATACTGCATCATTATCACTGTGACTTGATTATGCAAAAAATATGCGTTGACTATGTATGGAATGCTACTACGTTTGCTTACTGTTTTACAGTTTGGTATTACTTTTTACCTTGACTACATATGATTTGTAACTGTATGTGACTACTGTTTTACTTTTAGAATTAACTGTAGATTATGTACTACTTTGAGCTTTTCTTCTCGGGTCTCTGCTGAAAAAGGATATCTGACCAAACAGACTAATCCCGTTAACAAATGTCAAATAAATAAATAAATAAACAAATAAATAAAACAGTGAAAAGCACTTTGAAGGACTATTGCACACAACAGAAAAATAAACACAATTTCTCTACAGAAAATGTTTTTAGTTTATACTACTTTTAAACTTACAGAAAAATGAATGCTCTGTTTAAAATAACTTTACAGTCTATTAAAACACAGCACTCCTAGCTTTAAAATAACTTTCCTGAAGAAAAAAGTAATGAAACTATAATAAATTTAAGAAAATTAGTGTTTTTCCCAAAGGGAACTTACCTACCCAGCAAAAGAAAGCAGAATCTGACCACTGATTCATAAACAGCAAAGAGGAGCTTATTCTTTGGTGGCCATAAAGCCCTGAAGGGCTGCGTGCCCAAACTTGTCTTTTAGTCAGCTCAGCTCAAACTACTTGACAGTTTGGGTGTGTGGAAGGTGCCCTGAAGCTTTGGAAGCTGTCTACTATATCCTTGGCAGTGTATAACCCACATAGTTAAGGCTGCTATACCAGCAATCAATATGAAGAACATACCAGAAAACACTTTTTGAAGGAAGCAGCAACAAAACATTAACATTACCCTTTCCCTACAGAAAGTGAGGTACTAGTTGTTAAGACACACAGTATGTAACATGTAAATGAGTCTAGCATTAAGTAATGGCTGCCACAAATGGAAGTTATATACTTATCATACTGCTAGATCCTTTTTTTATCCTGGTCCATCCATTATAACTGTTGGGTACACAGCCACTTTCTGGATTCAAAAAGTACAGTTGTGTACACTTACCATAAATGTAGATGTTCGAGCGTATTCATTGTTGCAGTCATCACATTTGGGTTATCCCTGCCAGGGTAGCCCTCGGCCGGCCCAAATACCACAGGCTTAGTATTTCTGCGTTGGTTGCTGTCGCTTCAGGACTGATGTCAGGTTGTCAGTAGTATAAAGTAAGGCAGCCAATGTTATTCCATCAGTTTTTCTTGCCCTAACCTGTCAGGAGCCCCCAAATGGGAGCCAGGTTCTGGTGAAAGAACCCCGCCAATAGAAAGTAAATACCAAAATGTCCCTTGTAAGGAGAGAGAAGAAAGAAAATGGGGATGGAAGGAGGGAAACCAGGACTGCAACAGTGAATACACTCGAACATCTACATTTATGGTAAGTGTACACAACTGTACTATGTTCTTCGTGTTTCACTGTTGCAGTCATCACATTTGAGTTGATTCCCAAAGCTGATGAAAAGGGTGGAGGCAGTCAAGGAGACTAGGGGCTGGCTAGGAAGTCCTGCAAGACTGCAAAGACAAACCCTACCCTGGATTTGGAGAAGATAGGCAGGTGGTAATGTTTGGTAAAAGTGTGGACAGATGTCCAGGTGGCAGCCTCCAGGATGTCCCTGGTGGGGACTCCCCTGAGGAAAGCTGCAGAGGTGGAGGCTGCTCTGGTGGAGTGAGTCCTGATCCCTTTGGGGTGGGGCTTTCCGTGTTGCTTGTAGCAGAAATGGATGCAGTGTGCTATCCATTTGGAAATTGTTTGTTTGCAGAAGGCTTTGCCCTCTGTCCCTGCAGCAAAGCTAACCAGCAATTGATCACACTTTCTGTAGGATTTAGTCCTGTCTAGACAGAATATGAGCTGTCTGCACATCTAGAGAGTGCAGGATCCTTTCCTCCTTGTTCTGTGGGCAAATGAATGGATTGGTTGGGAGCCACACTGGACACCACTTTGGGCATGAAGGATTGGTTAGTCCTGAGGGAAACCCTGTCAGCATGGAAAATTATGAAGGGTTCCACAGCCATGAATGTTTGTAGCTCGGAAACCCTTCTGGCTGAAGTGATGGCCAGAAGGAAAGCTGTCTTCCAGGAGACAAATTTTAGCTCTGCTGAAGACGCTGGTTGGAAGGGGGGCAGGGTGAGCTTTTCCAGCACAAAGTTAAGGTCCCAAGCTGGGGTTGGTGCTCTTCTGGTTGGCCTCAAGTTGCTAGCCCCTCTTAGGAATTGTATGATCAGAGGGTGTGAGAAAAAGGGGCTGCTCAATGGGGAAATGAGCAGAGATAGCAGAGGCATGAGTTTTAATAGAAGAAAAAGAGAGACCACTGTGTAGCAGGTCAGCTAAGTAATCCAGGATGAGAGGGAGGAAGGGCTGTGCGGTATCAACTCCCTTAGCCTGAATCCAGGTGCAGAACCTTTTCCATTTGTCAGCATAAGACTTTCTACTGCTAGGGCATCTGGCCTCACATATAACATCTAGAACCTGCTTGCTGAGGTTGGCAGATTGATTGGTGGTTGGGGAATAAGCCAAGCTGCCAAAATGAGGGTCTGCAATTGGGGATGCATGAATGCTCCTTCGCTCTGGGTCAAGAGGGTTGGGATCTGTGTGAAATGCCATGGTGGCAGTGGGGACAGGCTGCACAGCAGTGGGTACCAGTGCTGGTGAGGCCAGTCTGCAGCAATAAGAATTGTCCTTGGTTTTTTTCTCCTTTATTTTGAGCAGTACCCTGGGGATGAAAGGTAGTGGAGAAAAGGCATAGACTAATAGGTTGACCTTGGGGAAGGACAGGGCATCCACTTTCCAAGCCATGCAGTGATGCTCCCTGGTGCAGAACTTACTGAGCTGATGGTTGGTGTGGAAGGCAAAGAGGTCGACCTTTGGAGTGCCCCATTTCTGAGTTATTACGGTGAAGGTTCTTTTGTCTAGCTGCCACTCGTGTGGGTCCAGAATATTTCTGCTTAAGTGGTCTGCCAGAGAGTTTAGAGAACCTGGCAGGAATTGTGCTAACAGGTGGAGTTGCATGGCAGAGGCTTGTGCCAAAGGGTCATGGCCAGCCTGCATAGAGGGTAGGAGTGAGTCCCTCCCTGCTTGTTGATATACCACATCACAGTGGTGTTGTCTGTTTTGATCAGGAGAGCCCCTGGGGAGAGAAGGGGCTTGAAAGCCGTCAAGGCATGCTGGACAGCTATCATCTCTTTTAGGTTGATGTGCAGATGGATTTGCTATGGGCTCCATTGGCCCTGTATGCACCTGCCGTCCAGGTGTGCACCCCAGGCATAGTCTGATGCATCTGTGGTGAGGGTCTGGGTGGCAGGGGGTGGTGAGAAAGGTAGTCCTTTGTTGTGGGAGCATGCTGCTGCCCACCAAACAAAATCTTTTCTGAGGCATGGTATCACTGGTATAAGAGTCTCCAGGTCCTCAGAGTGTTGACACCAAAGGCTTTTTAGGTACCATTGAAGTTTCCCCATATGCAGTCTGGCATATGGAATGAGTAGAATGCAAGATGTCATGAACCCCAAAGCTTGCAGGATTTTCCTTGCAGATAACTGGGGTCTAGTGGCTAGTTGAGAGAAGTAGGCTGTCAGCTAAGTTTGCTTTTCTGGTGTAAGGAATGCCATCCGGGATGCTGTGCCCAGGCTTGCTCCCAGGAATATAATCCTTTGGGTGGGTACTTGTTTGGATTTCTTTTCATTGATTGTGTACCCTCAGGAGGTTAGTAGGGACTTTACAAAGGCCAGGTGCTTGAGCAGCTTTCCCTGGCTATCTGCCTGAATGAGGCAGTCTAAGTATTGGTAAATCTGGATATTCCTTTGTCTGCAAAAGGCAATGGCCAGAGCCATTGAAAAACAAACCAAGCAGGAATCCCTGTGTAGCAGCGTCTTTAATTGAGAACAAACAGCAAAAATCCACAACTTAGCGCTTTCACCCATATAGCAAGGGCATCACCAGAGCCAGACATTTTGTGAAAACTCTGGGAGCAGTAGATAAGCCAAAGGGAAGTGCAGAAAACTGAAAGTGTTGAGATCCTACCCTGAAACAAAGATATTTCTTGCATGATTCCCTGATAGGAATGTGGAGGTAGGCCTCTTTCAGGTCTAGGGTGGCTAGCCAAGCATCCTTGGAGAGCATGGGTAGTAGCTGCGAGAGGGTGAGCATTTTGAATTTTGGTATCACCAGGAAGGTGTTTAGAATGGATAGATTGAGGATGGGGTGCCAGGTGCCCTCTTTTCTGGGTACCAGAAAAAGCCAGGAGTAGAAACCTTGGCCTTTCTGTTCTGTAGGAACGTGCTCTATTGCCCTCATAGAGAGCAGGGAAAGGACTTGCATTTGCGCCTCTGCCCACTGGTTTGGAGGTAGATCTGGGAACCCTTTTGGAGTTGGAAGGCTGTGGAAAGAAAATTTGTATCCCTGGGACACTATGTTGAGGACCTAGTGGTTGTTGGTAATGGTGGCCCAGGTGCTTGCATGAAAGGAGAGTTTTCCTTCTAGGGGTAAGTGAAGGTGGGTAGAGGGAGGGGGTGGGGGAGGAGAGTCACTGTGAGTTCTTAGCATGAGGGGGTGGCTTAGAACTCCCTGTTTTTGAAGTGGAGGAAGTTCACTGTTTAGATCTCTGCATTCCCTGTGGCTGCTGTCTGGGCGGACTGCTTCCATGGGGTATGGGCTGAAATGACCTGGTGGGAGCAGGAAAGGACCAGTGCCTGGAGGGGCAATGCCGGCTGGACCTGTAAGAAATCCTTAACTGTCTGCATAGATTTTGCTTTTTCTTCCATCTTTTTTAAGACCTCTTCTGCCGTAGTGCCAAATAAGATGTCTTTGTGCAAGGGTGCATCCAACAATTTAGATTTAACATGGTCTGGCAAGGGCTGTTCCTTAAGCCATGCATGCCTTCTAAGGACAGAACCGGTGACTGCTGCCCTACAAGAAGCTTCTAGGGCATCAAAACCACAGTGCAAGGTGTGTTTAGTTACTTGACTTGCAGAATGCTTTAACTCTTGTAACTCTTTGGATTCTGCACAAGCAGGAAAGGAAGACATTTTTTGTTTGAGGAGTTCCAGGGTATGTTGCTGAAATTTTAGCATATGGAACTGGCAATTTAGTGCTCTGATAGCAAGAGTAGCAGAGGTGTATACTTTTTTGCCCCATCTGCCTAGTGCTTGGGGAATCCCTATCTGAGGGGGTGGGATTCTTAGCAGAGGTTGCTTTAATTCCTTTAGGCCCTTGAGAAATTACCTCAGGGTCAGCAGTAGGATTTTAAAAAGAAATTTGTGAGTCAGGGACTCTGTAATACATGTCTGGTTTTCTGGGTGCAGGAGGGGGGTGTCAGGAGTCAAACTGGATTCCAGGGAAACATCCTCCACAACATCCAGGACTGGGGGAATGGCCAGAGATCTGTGCTGTGGAAGATCTACGAACTCCGAGTCTCTTTTTAGACTGAGGGTAGTCCTGACATTCCCACTAGAAATGCTCCCTTAAGGTATGACGGGTTTCCCCAAAGGAAAAGTCTTCTGGGGGAGAGGCTGAAGGAATGTAATCCTTTGCATTAGAATCCTCATAAGCAGAGAGCGGATGCATGTCTTCATATTCAGATACATCAGAGTCATCAGACTCCTGTTCAGACAAAATTTCTGGGGACAGATCTCTTTTACTTTTGGAAGGGGTAGCTTGGCTTCCCCGATCAGCATGATAAGGTCTTCCACCATTTTAAACATTTGAGACTGAGGCAAGGAAGCAGGTGCCTGAGATTGGGTCGTCGGTTTCTTGGGTGTGGTTCGTACCCTGGGCTTTAGAAACTTGGTAGTTTTCAAAAGAATGGACACAAAAGAAGTCATTGGTTTGTATCAAGAATCGGTAGTGCGGAGGACTTCCTCGGAAGCCAGTGCCTGCTCAGTGACTTTGGACCCATCCAAGGGAGAGACAACCACAGGATCCTTAGTCAAAGAAGGGTCTTGCGGCATACCAGATTCCAAAAGGGTCTCGGTAGCGGCCTGCGAATCCACAGGAGCAGGCTTCAGGGGCTGTGAAAGCGCGTCACTGAGGACTGGAGAACTGACGACTAGCTTAATGGAAGCATCGTCGGTAGGTTTGGACTTGTCTCTGTCTTTATCTTTATGTTTTTTCAGAAGATCTGCTGTCGGATGGCTTACTGAAGCCATATCAGAATTTGAGAACTATAAGCAAAAATATCTAGCTACAATAAGGGCCCGACGATGTATAGTTCTGGCGTTGAATAAAGCACAAAAGCGACAGTGGCAGACGTTGTGGTCTGGGCCTAAGCAAGTGAAGCAGTAAGAATGAAGTCTCAGTGTGGTATTTACTTTCCACAGGCGAGACAATTAACTTTTTCTGACATCGGTTAGTGCAAGAAAAAAGGATCCCCAACAGGGTACTTAGCTTTAGAAGACTACAGCTTCAATTTGGAAGACAAAACTCAGGTAGCGGCCGACCGGCACTCGTGCAAACTGCTTCTGCTTTGGGCTCCATGGCAATAAAGACTGATGTAATGGCATTGGCTGCTTTACTTTATACTACTGACGACCTGACGTCAGTCCTGAAGCAACAGCAACTGATGCAGAAATACTAAGCCTCTGGTATTCGGGCCGGCCAAGGGCTACCCTGGCAGGGATAACCCAAATGTGAAGACTGCAGCAGTGAAACATGAAGAACATCAGCTATTTGCTAGTGCTCTTAACATCAGGCTTTTTCAGATTTTTCTTCCCATAATTTCCTGGACCCCCACTTATCTCAGAATAAGTTTACCTGTCAGAAGAGCATATGTTACAGGTTAACTGATCTAATAACTAATGACAGGAAGAAATTTCAACGTTGGTCTTTTGAAGCAAAGTGGCAAACTGGAAGGGGGAAAGAGGGAGGGAGGGCTGTCATATTGGATGGACTAGAATGAAAACAATCCAGTGTTATAGCATGTACATAACTTCCATAATATATGTCATCCATCCATTGGATCTGACTGTTGAGACAGAATATCAAGCTACCTATTTTCTCAGCTAGAATCATTGACAGGCAACCTTTCAGAACTGAAACTCCAAAGGAAACTCTAGCGCTAGTTTCTAAAAAAGACAGTGGAAACTGCAGCACATGTTATGGAATGAGCTCTTGGTTTAGCAGGGAAGGTTTACTTCTGGAAGAGTAGAAAATAGTGATGCAATCAGAAAGCCATATGGATAAAGTGTGCTTAGATATTTTCCTGACCATTTTGTTTGGGGAAAACAATATGAATAAATCATTACCCTTCCTGAATGGTTGGTTCTGTGGTGGTACACTCTTGAGTATGCTTCTGAACACCACCGGTTAACAACAAATATTCTCCTTTGTTGGAATGACTAGGGAAGAATATTGGTGGATGTACTGGCTGATTTAGATTAGTCCGTCACTCTTCCTTTAGAATAAAGGGTAGGTTTGTTCTCAAGGTGACCCTATCCTTGTGAAATATTAAATACAGTGGAGTGGATGACAAGGCATTAAGTTCAGAAACTTGGCTGGCTGAAATAATTAAAATCTTTAGACCCACAGAGGAAAAGTACAGTTTTGTACCTACCATAAATGTAGATGTTCGAGTGCTCATACAGCTGCAGTCATTACAGATGGTTATCCTGCCGTCAGGCGGGTCCTCGGTCGGCCGAATTCCAAAGTCTAGGTCCGGCGTCGGTTGTCATTGCTTCTTCCCTGACGTCAGTGCGGCAGGGGTATAAAAGAGGCAGCCGACGCCATTTTCTTCAGTTTTTCTTGCCCCAGATGTCAGGTGCCCCCAGAAGGAAGGCAAAACATAAATTTATGCAAACATGCAATATAGAATAATCAAAAAACAGTAGTTGCAAGCAAATACACCATAGGAGAATACCCCAAATAGGTTGTATGATAAGGTGTTTGTCATAAGGCCTGCCCTAAGAGGGGACGGAGGGGGGGTAACCTGGACTGCAGCTGTATGAGCACTCGAACATCTACATTTATGGTAGGTACAAAACTGTACTATGTTCATCGTGCAAACAGCTGCAGTCATTACAGATGGGAAGAATCCCAAAGCTAAGTAGGGGTGGTAGGCACTAAGTGGAACTAGGAGGAGCGAGGATGCCCTGCAAGACTGCTGTGGCAAAACCCGCTCTAGATTTAGAGTATAGTGGAAGGTGATAATGCTTGGAGAAAGTGTGCACTGAACTCCAAGTGGCTGCTTCCAAAATGTCCTTGGTAGGGACCCCCCTGAGGAAAGCTGCAGAGGTAGCTGTGGCTCTGGTGGAGTGGGATCTGATGCATGCAGGCACAGTTTTTCCATGAAATGAGTAACAAAAGCGTATGCAGTGGGCTATCCATTTTGAAATTGTCTGTTTGGAAATAGCCTTTCCTTGAGCACCTGTAGCATAGGACACAAAGAGTTGCTCGGATTTCCTGAATGGCTTTGTCCTGTCCAAATAATAACAAAGTTGTTTGTGAATGTCCAAGGAATGTAGTAGTCTTTCCCCTTTGTTTTGTGGATTAGGATAAAAGGTTGGTAAGTGGATAGTCTGATTCAAAGCTACACTGGATACTACCTTTGGCATAAAGGTAGGGTTGGTTCGTAAGGAAACTCTGTTCTGATGGAAAATGATGAATGGTTGCACAGCCATGAGGGCCTGTAGCTCCGAAACCCTGCATGCTGAGGTGATAGCCGGAAGAAAGGCTGTTTTCCATGACAAGTATTGTAGTTCTGTTGAAGAAGCTGGCTCGAAGGGGGGAAGGGTCAGCTTTTCCAATATGAAGTTGAGGTCCCAAGCAGGGACTGGTGGTTTCCTTGGGGGTTTTATATTCTTTGCCCCTCTGAGGAACTGCCTTAAGAGAGGATGAGAGAATAAGGGAGGATCTGTGTTGTATTGTGCAGAAATGGCTGAAGCGTGGATCTTGATGGAGGAGAAGGAAAGTCCACTGTTTAACATCTCAGCTAGGTACTGTAAAATTTGAGGTATATTTATTACCCAAGGATTCTGGCCCTTTTCTTGATTCCAGGCACAAAATCGTTTCCATTTGGCAGAGTAGGCTTTTCTAGTAGAAGGTCTTCTGGCCTCCAAGATGACATCCTGCACCTCCTTGGAGAGGAGAGTTTGTTGGGAAATCAAGGAATTCTCCATGCAGCTAGATTTAGGGTTTTGAGCTGGCTGTGAAGGGTTTTGTAGTTGTGCTGGGTCAACAGAAGAGGGACTAGAGCTAGGATCCATGGTGGGGAATGTGTCAGGCTCTTCAGGAGCGGATACCAGTGTTGTCTTGGCCAGTCTGGAGCAATGAGAATCATTTTCGGCCTCTCTGTTCTGGCTTTTAATAGAACTTTGGGCAGCAGAGGAAGAGGCGGGAAGGCATAGACTGTCAATGTTGTCCAATTGAAAGAAAGTGCGTCCACTTTCCAGGCCTGTGGATGATAGGTCCTTGAACAAAATTTTTTCAACTGGTAATTTCTGTGGGTAGCAAAGAGATCTATGTCTGGCTGTCCCCATGCCTGAGTTATCTTTGTGAAAACTTGAGGATGCAACTTCCATTCGTGTGGATCTGTCTGATTTCTGCTTAGGTTGTCTGCCAGTGTGTTTTCCTTCCCTGGCAGGAATTGTGCCTGTAGTTGAATTTGCAATTCCAGTGCTGTGTTCCATAAGGTCATGGCTTGCCTGCACAGGGGGTATGAATGAGTTCCCCCCTGTTTGTTTATGTACCACATCACTGTGGTATTGTCTGTCCTTATCAATAGCTGGCCTGGATGCAGTAGGTCTTTGAAGGTCATAATAGCATTTTGCACAGCTAGCATTTCCTTTTGGTTGATGTGTAGGTGCTTCTCTTTTTGGGACCATTTTCCCTGAATGCACTGATCTGTCATGTGTGCTCCCCAGGCGTAGTCTGAGGCGTCTGTTGTGATGATTTCAGTTGCTTGAGGTACACAGAAAGGGAGACCTATGTTTCTTTGGCATGCTTGAGCCCACCACAAAAATTCCTTTTGAAGGCATGGAATGAGTGGTATAATTGTTTCCAAGCTGTGGCTGTGTTGAGACCATAAGTTTTTTAGGTACCATTGAAGTTTCCTCATATGCAGCTTTGCACATGGGATTAGTAGGATGTAAGATGCCATGAATCCCAGAGCCTGCAGGACTTTCCTTGCAGTTAGCCTGGTGAAAGTTGCCATTTTGCTGAAGTATTGAGACAGTTGCCCTTGTTTGTCTGGCGTGAGGTAGGCCATCTGGGTGGTTGTATTCAAGCTGGCACCCAGGAAAATTATTTGTTGAGAGGGTATTAGTTTTGATTTTTTTGTTGACTGTGTATCCCAGGAAGTTCAACAGTTTTATTACAAACGCCAGGTGCTGCAGTAGTATGTCCTTGCTGTCCGCTTGGATCAGGCAGTCGTCCAGATATGGGTAGATTTGTATTCCTTGTAGTCTGCAGAAGGCGATTACTGATGCCAGGCATTTCGTAAACACTCTGGGCAGTAGATAAGCCAAAGGGCAATGCAGAGAATTGGTAATGGGTTGAACCTGCAAGAAATCTGAGGTATCTTCTGCAATCTTGTCTGATAGGGACATGCAGGTATGCCTCCTTGAGGTCCAATGTTACCAGCCAAGACTCCTTGCCCAGCATGGGAAGAAGCTGCTGTAATGTGAGCATCTTGAATTTTGGCACCTGTAGATATGTGTTTAGGATGGATAGGTCTAAGATAGGTCTCCAATCTTTGTCTTTCCTTGGTACCAGGAATAGTCTGGAATAAAACCCTTGACCTTGTTCTTTTGCAGGTACCTCTTGAATCGCTTTCATGTCCATGAGAGCTGAAGTTTGTTTTTGTGCCTCTGCCCTTTGATTTTGTGGCAGGTTTGGCATGCCTCTCATTTTTGGAAGGGTGTGAAAGTGGAACCTGTAGCCTCTGTCTATAATGTCCAGAATCCATTTGTCTTTTGTAACAATATGCCAGTTTTTTGAGAATAATGCCAGTTTTCCGCCCAAAGGTGCTGCCATTAAAGCTTTGCTTGGCAGGTGTAGGGGGAAGTCATTGTGTCTGTTTTCTAAATGACTGTGATCTATCTTCTCCACCTCTTGGGGCTGGTGCTTGCCACTGTCTGGCTCTGAAAGATCCTTGAGGTTGCCCTCTACCCCTTGGGCGTCTGTATCTGCCCCTTTGAGGTCTGTCCATAGCTGGAAAGGACCAATTTTTTGAAGGCTAGTTTCTGAAACGTGGAGGTTGTACCTGCAGGAAATCTTTCACTGTTTGCATTGATTTCGCTTTTTCCTCCATTTTCTTTAGTACCTCCTCAGCTTTAACACCAAACAATACATCTTTTTGAAGAGGTGCATCTAATAATTTAGCTTTGACATGATCTGGTAAGGTTTGCTCTTTGAGCCAAGCATGCCTATGTATAACAGACCCCGTAAAGTACAGTTGTGTACACTTACCATAAATGTAGATGTTCGAGTGTCTTCACTGTTGCAGTCATGACTGTGGGGTTCTCCCCTGCCGGCAAGCAGTCCTCGGTCGGCCAGAATCCCAAAGTCTGGGTCCGGCATCGGCTGCTCAGCCATGCTCCCTGATGTCAGAGCACCAGGAGTACAAAGCTGACAGCCGACGCCATGTTTTCCAGTTTTTCTTGCCCCAGATGTCAGGTGCTCCAAAATGAGTAAGATCCCATACCCTTTGCAAATACAACTCAGAAGAAGGGTGAAGAAGGGAACCACAGAAAAGAAAAAATAAGAGGGGATAGGAGGGAGGGTAACCCAGACTGCAACAGTGAAGACACTCGAACATCTACATTTATGGTAAGTGTACACAACTGTACTATGTTCATCGTGTTTCACTGTTGCAGTCATGACTGTAGGGTTGAATCCCAAAGCAGAATAAAAGGGAGGTCGTCATAAAGTAGCGGGGGTGGCTAAAAGGCCCTGCAAGACTGCAGAAGCAAAGCCTGCCCTAGACTTAGAGTAGAGAGGTAGATTGTAGTGCTTAGAAAAAGTATGCACTGAACTCCAAGTTGCAGCTTCCAAATTGTCTTTGGTAGGAACTCCCCTGAGGAAGGCAGCTGAAGCGGCAGCAGCTCTGGTAGAGTGAGTCCTTATACTCCCTGGGATTTGCTTTCCATGGTGTAAATAGCAAAATCTGATTCCATGAGCAATCCATTTAGAAATGTTCTGTTTTGAAATGGCTTTACCTTGGGAACTTGAAGCATAAGAAACAAACAATTGCTCTGATTTCCTGATGTCCTTGGTTCTGTCCAGGTAAAAATGTAGTTGTCTGTGTACATCCAAGGAATGCAAGATCCTTTCCTCCTTATTTTGAGGAGTGGGGAAAAAAGTTGGCAAGTGAATAGTTTGATTTAAAGCCACTTTGGAAACCACCTTAGGCATGAAAGTAGGATTAGTCCTTAAAGACACCCTGTCTTGATGAAAAATAATATAAGGTTCCACAGCCATGAGAGCTTGCAACTCCGAAACTCTCCTGGCAGAGGTCAGAGCTAACAGGATGGCTGTCTTCCAAGATAAAAACTTGATGTCAGATGTGGCAGCAGGCTCAAAAAGAGGTAAGGTGAGTTTTTCCAAAATATAGTTGAGATCTCAAGCAGGAATGGGTGGAGATCTAGGGGGCCTTAAGTTCTTAGCTCCTCTGAGAAACTGTCTCATGAGCTGGTGGGAAAAGATTGGGGGGTCTGTATTAAAATGAGCAGAAATAGCAGAGGCATGTATTTTTATGGAAGAGAAAGAGAGACCCTTATGTAAGAGGTCTGTCAGGTAAAGTAAAATCAGAGGAATGTTAGGAATAAGAGGATCTGAATCCTGAGCCTGCATCCAGGAGCAAAATATTTTCCATTTTCCTGCATAAGATTTTCTAGTGCTAGGATGTCTGGCTTCTAAAATGACATCCATAACCTGCTTGGGTAGGAGAGAATGAATCATAGACCCTGGATTAACCAGGCTGCCAGGCTGAGAGTTTTGACATGGGAGTGCAGAACCTGACCTTGGTGTTGGGACAGAAGGTTTGGAGTCTGTGGTAAAACCCAAGGGGGCTGCAGACAAAGGTTTTTCAGTGTTGGATACCAAAACTGTCGAGGCCAATTTGGGGCCAGCAAGATTATCATCTTGGGCTTGTCCTGTTTGATCTTTAATAACACCCGTGGAAGAAGAGGTAGAGGCGGGAAGGCATACCCCGAGAGGTTTCTTCAACTGAATGATAGTGCATCCACTTTCCAAGCTAGTTCGTGGAATGCCCTGGTGCAAAAAATCTGTAGTTGATGATTGAGGTGGGATGCAAAGAGGTCTATGTGAGGACATCCCCAGACTGCTGTAATCATCTTGAATATTTCGGTGTCCAGCATCCATTCGTGTGGGTCCGACAGGTTTCTGCTCAGACTGTCTGCCAGGAAGTTTTGCTTCCCTGGTAGAAACTGAGTTTGAAGGTCCAGTTTGCAAGCTAGAGCTGTGTTCCAAAGATTCATGGCTAGTCTGCAAAGGGGATAGGAATGAGATCCCCCTTGCTTGTTTATGTACCACATAACTGTGGTGTTGTCTGTCCGTATCATTAGTTGTCCCGGTTGTAGAAGATTCCTGAAAGCCAATAGAGCCTTCTGAATGGCTAACATTTCCTTTAAATTGATATGCAGGAGCTTCTGATCCTTTGTCCAAAGGCCCTGCAGACAGTTGCCCTGAAAATGGGCTCCCCATGCATAATCTGAGGCGTCCGTGGTTAGTATCTGAGTGGCTGGAGGCAGACTGAAGGGTTTTCCTTTGTTTAGTGTACATGCCTTGGACCACCAAAGGAATTCCTTTTGAAGACAAGGCAGGACGGTGATCTGTATTGTCTAAACTGTGGCAATGCTGAGACCATACACTTTTTAGGTATCACTGTATTTTCCTCATATGTAGTCTTGCATATGGTACGAGAAGGATGCAGGAGACCATGTAACCCAAAGCCTGCAGGAATTTCCTTGCAGATAGCTGAGTTAATGTTGCCAAGGTTTTGAAAGTTGAAGCCAGCTGTAATTGTTTTTCGTATGTCAGAAATGCCATCTGGGTTGTTGTGTTGAGAAGAGCACCCAGAAAGTTATCTGTTGTGAGGGTGTCAAATTTGACTTTTTTATGTTTACAGTGAATCCCAAGAACTTGAAAAGATTCTGAACAAATTCTAGATGCTGGAGTAAGACATCCTTGCTGTCTGCCTAAATAAGACAGTCGTCCAGATAAGGGTAAATTTGAATTCCCTTGAGTCTGCAATAAGCTACTACTGGAGCCAGGCATTTGGTGAAGACCCTGGGCGCAGTAGACAATCCAAAGGGCAGCACAGAGAATTGATAGTGCCTCGATCCGGCCTTGAACCTGAGGTATTTTCTGCATTCCTGCCTGATGGAAATGTGTAAATATGCCTCCTTTAAATCCAAAGTTACCATCCATGCATTTTTGGTCAGCATTGGAAGTAGCTGCTGTAGAGTAAGCATCTTGAATTTTAGTATCTCGAGAAAAGTGTTCAAGACTGACAGATCCAGAATGGGTCTCCATGAATTTTGCTTTCTGGGGACTAGAAAGAGCCTTGAGTAAAAACCTTGTCCCATCTCTGAAAGTGGAACCAGTTCTATGGCTTTCATAGCCAAGAGAGCTTCCACCTGGTTTAAGGCCTGTAACCATTGATGTTTTGGAAGATCTGGCCATCCATTTGGTCTTGGTAGGGTATGAAAATGGAATTTGTAACCTCTTGAAACCACATCCAGAACCCACTTGTCTTGGGTTATATGAGTCCAATTTAGGTGAAAAAGAGAAAGTTTTCCTCCGAGAGGGGCTTCCAGGCAAGAAGTTCCTGCAGCCCAACAGAGGGAGTCATTGAGTCTGTTTTCTATGAGCTTACGATCTGTCCTCTCCTCCCCTAGGGGTGGAAGCAGTCCACTGTCTTGGTCTATAAGAGGCTTGCGTTTGAGGCCTTCCTCGGGAGCATCTGTATCTACCCCTCTGAGGCCTGTCTGAATTGGGAAAGGACCAATTTTTTGTAGGCCAATTCCTACTAAATCTGGGTGGCTGTACTTGTAAGAAATCTTTAACCGTTTGCATGGATTTTGCCTTGTCCTCCATCTTCTTTATCACCTCTTCAGCTTTAGATCCAAACAAAACATTATGCTGAACAGGAGCATCCAATAATTCAGCTTTTACTTGATCTGGCAAGTTTTGTTCCATAAACCACGCATGCCTTCTAATGACTGTGCCAGAGGCAGCAGCCCTACAAGAAGCCTCCAAGGCATTAAATCCACAGTGTAAACCATGCTTCCCAAGTCTTTTCTTAGATTCCAAGTACTCCTGTCCTTCCCAGTGAAAATGTTCCCTCATTTCATGCAAAGTTTCCCCAAAAGAGAAATCCTCAGGGGGAGAAGCTGAAGGAATGGATTCCTCAACATCAGAATCCTCATAAGGAGGGAAAGAATATTCCTGGTCAGAAGAAGAAACTGAAGAAACAGAAGCCTGATCAGAGGAGTCATAATACACTTCATGCCTTGGCCTTTTATCTGGAGGGGGATGTGAACCCCTAATCATAGTAAGTAAGTCCTCAGCCATCTTGAGTAACTGTTTCTGAGACTTGGGTGCCGGATCAGAAGAGGCCTGGGCTGCAGTCTTTGATTTGGAAGGAGCCTTTGCCTTTGTCTTTGGCTTTGCTTTTATTAGAAGCTGAGTAGGCCTGAAAACCCCTTCGGAAGCCGGTACCTGCACAGCGGCTCCAGACCCATCCGAAGGAGCATTGTCCAAAGGTCCTGCAACAGAAATATTCAAAGGCCTAGTTGGCTCCTCGTGGGAGTCCGTTTCGGCCATCGGTTCCAAAATGGCCAACGACAGGGGCTGCAAAAGCGCCTCACTGATGACGGCCAAACCTGAAGCTGGCTCTGCTTGTACAATATCGTCTGATTTGGACCTTGGAGGCCTGTCTTTATCCTTGCGTCGTTTGTGAACTCCGGTAGCCAGAACCGTATCCGACGACATTTTGTAATTAAAACGCCTACCGAAGTAATGAAATGCAAAATCGTACCTTTGTTTAATCGTACGTTGATTGAATCTAGCACAAAACCGACAACTAGCTACGTCGTGGTCAGGGCCTAAGTAAGGAATACAGTAAGAATGAAAATCCTTATGAGGTATTTGCTTCCCACATGAAATACAATTATTAACATTTTCTGACATCGGACTGGAGCAAGAAAAAAGTTTCCCCAACGGGGTACTTAGCTTTGGGTAGGAGAAGAAAGTCTTCGGACTGAAGTACGTTTAGAAAAAAATTGTCAGGAGTCAGCCGACCGGCACTAGCGAACTGCTATCACCGCACGGCAAGAAAGACTGGAGAACATGGTGTCGGCTGTCAGCTTTGTACTCCTGGCGCTCTGACGTCAGGGAGCATGGCTGAGCAGCTGACGCCGGACCCAGACTTTGGGATTCCGGCCGACCGAGGACTGCCTGCCGGCAGGGGAGAACCTTACAGTCATGACTGCAACAGTGAAACACGATGAACATCAGAAGCTCTACATGAGGCCTCTAAAGCATCAAAACCACACTGCAAGGTATGTTTACCCACTTGCTCTGCATCATGCAACAAATCCTGCAACTCTTTTAAATCTGGTTGTTCTGGTTGTGTCATTTTGCTTTTCAAATGAGATAACAAAAACTGGTGATACTTTAACATATGGAACTGACAGTTTAATGCCCTCATGTTTAAAATGGCCGAGGTGTACACCTTTTTCCCCCACCTTTCTAAAGCTCTGGAATCCCTCTCTGAAGGTAATGGGTTTTTAGCAGTAGAGGCCTTAATTCCCTTGGGACCCTGTGAAATAGTTTCTGGGTCAGCAGTATGGCTTTTATATAGGAACTGGTGAGAATCAGGAACCTGGTAATACCTGTCTGGTTTAACAGGAGCAGGAGGCAAATAATCTGGATTAAGGCTGGCTTCTGTGTACACATCATCCAATATATATAAAACAGGAGGGATAGCCAGGGGCCTATGCTGGGGGGAGCAGAAGAAATTCCCTGAGCCTTTTCTTGGAATCTGAGTAATCTTGGCCTTCCCAGTGAAAGTGTTCCCTCAATGTATGCAGGGTTTCCTCCAAAAGAGTAGTCCTCGGGGGGGGAGACCGATTGAATAGACTCCTCTGCATCAGAGTCTTCGAAAGGAGAATAGGCATAATCCTGGTCCTCAGAATGGTCTGAGGTAATAGAAGCTTGATCTGAGGAAGGGTAGTCTTCCTCTAATCTGGGCCTTTTGTCAGAGGGGGGTTGAGAACCCCTGATAAGAGTAATCAAATCCTCAGCCATTTTAAGCATCTGCTTTTTAGGCATGGGGCCTTGAGAGGGGGTCTGAGGACCCTGTTTTTTGGTTTTCATGGCTGCTTTAGATTCAGTGAAAGCTTTAATAGAGAAGGAGGAAGGCCTGAAGACACCTTGAGAAATGGCAGGCCTGTCTAAATTCTGAGTTTCCCCGCCAAGAGTGGCGTCGGTATCTGCAGTAGGAATGGGGACGAGGAGCCTGCGACCTCGGGTACTGAAGACACCGGTAATGTAGTGTCATCGGTACTCAGGGGCTACATAGGCGCCTCGCTGAGCACCGGAGAACCGGTAGTCGGCCTAAGCATGGTCTCAGTAGTTGGTGCGGACCTCATATGTCGGTCCTTATCTTTGCGTCTTTTGCACAAAACTGGAGTCGGAGTATCCGACGACATAATATAATTAAATTTTTTGCCAAAATAGTGAAGGGCGAACTCCGCCCGGCGCTTAATAGTGCACTTGTTGAATCTAGCACAAAAACAGCAGGCTGAGACGTCGTGGTCTGGGCCTAAGCAAGGTATACAGAAAGAGTGGAAATCCTTATGCGGTATTTGCTTCCCACATGAAATGCAATTATTAACTTTGTCTGACATCGGTCTGAGGCAAGAAAAGTTTCCCCAACGGGGTACTTAGCTTTCAAGAAGACTTCGGCTGAAATACTTTTGTAAATCTCAGGAGCTGGCCGACCGGCACTTACGAACTGCTTCTGCTTCGGGCACCGTGCAGCAAGAAAGACTGAAGTAAATGGCGTCGGCTGCCTCTTTTATACCCCTGCCACACTGATGTCAGGGAAGAAGCGACAACAACCGACGCCAGACCTAGACTTTGGAATTCGGCCAACCGAGGACCCGCCTGACGGCAGGATAACCATCTGTAATGACTGCAGCTGTATGCACGATGAACATCTGGATTAAAGGGAGGTTTTGTCAGAGCTTCCAATGCGAATTCAATGTCCCATGGAGAGGTGGGAGAATGTAGAAGAAATGAATCTCTGACAAAGGTCTTGCAAAGTTTGTGTGAAACCATGGAATAGAATGGCTTTGGAATCCAGAAACTGAAATGTGAAGCCAGGGAATGGTTTTGGAAACCGGAAATTGTTGCCAATTGTACTTTAATGGTTGAGTAACCAGATCCTTTCTTATACAGGGTTGAAAGAAATTGTAAAACTTCTATGATAGAGGCTGAAAATGGGTCTAAACCTTATTCTATGGCCTACATAGACAAGCATTTTCATTTATTTTTGTAGATTTTATAGGTAGATTGCATTTGAGAAGCAGACAAGATGCGTACCACCATTCAGGACAAGAAAGGATGCCTGGCCATTATCAGAATTGGAGAAACCATGTGGTTCACTTATTATAGCCGAGTGCGCCTCCAGGCGTTTCTGCAGTTACCTCCTACTGCACCGCTAGGTGTCAAATATTGCTTGTTTATATTCACATTAATAATAAGAAAACCATGCTACATACAAAGTATGAGAACCAGAGTGGGGCAATGAAAATTAACACAGGTTTGCATGTTAAGGCTTTATGTAGAAACTTGGAATTGAAGTGAATTGGGAAGTGGAACACAGAGTCCAGGGGACACTGACAGACTAGAGCAGGGGTCTGCAACCTGTGGCTCTGGAGCTGCATGCGGCTCTTCCAACCCTCTGCAGTGGCTCCCTGTAGCTTTGAAAAATAATGGCCACTCTGCCGCACACACACACACACACACACACACACACACACACACACACACACACACACACACACACACACACACACACACACACACACACTGAGAGCGATCAAGTGATGGATTTTAAATATTGCTCTTATAAACTTATAAACTTGCTAGAATAACATGGTTTCTTTTACCATGCATTCCCCACACACTGAGAGCGATCGAGCAGTTCCTTGGCAGCATCAGCATCTCCTGAAAGGTTTACATACCTCTCCACCATACCTCTGAAACTCTTAACCACAAGAAATCTGGGCACAGACACAAATAAAGAGGGAACAAAGGAAGAAAAATATGGACAGACTTTAAATATTGCTATTATAAACTTAGAACTTGCTTGAATAACAGTTTCTGTTAACATGCATTTTACACACACACACACACACACACACACACACACACAGTTACCTGTCACCTGTCAACTGTACAGATTTTCACCTCATATTTTGATCTGTTTCTCATAAAATTTCTGCTAAATCGTTGGGAAATTATTTAGGGCTGAAGTCAGAAAGTATAGACAGACATTTGAGCTTCAGACTTCATACCCTTCAGAAAATTCATGCTAATGCAAAACCTGTTCTATCAACTTTCTAATTTTGTAAGAGCAATATTTTAAAAAGTGTCTTTATTTTTGGGCCTTTGTCTTCCCATTATTTATGGCTTTGTCCAGATTTCTTCCACCAAGACGATGAAAGGTATGACACACACAGACACACACACAAACACACACACACACACACACACACACACACACACACACACACTCTCTGACAGCAATCAAGCGATCCCAATAAAAATCTTAACAAAGGAACAAAAACAGGGATATATTTTATAGGTTCATAGGTAGGTACTGGGCTATCTGCCCGAAGGCATATATTAGCCCAGCCACATTGTGTGGTATTCACCGCCCCTTTGGTTAGTTCCCTAGGCCCTTGATCTAGCAGCTAGTATCCTTGGCCCCTATCTAGTAGAGCTGTTGGTATGATCCTTGGTGTGAACTTTATGTTACGCATCCACTCGTCAAGGTTCCTCTTGAAGAATGATAGTGAGGGGCTCTGTCTTATGTAGATCGGGACCTTGTTCCATAGCAAGGGAAGTCTTTGCGAAGGGAATCTATCCCTCCAGCATGTTCTGTTCATTGTTGTACTGAGGTTTATATCCCTAGACCGTGTAGCTCAAGTAGATTTGGTTTTGCTAAGATGGAGCATGTTCAACAGTTCTGGGTTGGACATGGCTCTGTATGTTAGACAGAGATCACCTCAGAGAAGGCGGTATGCAACAGAGAAAAGCCTTAGTTTTTTTCAATCGTGCTGCATAGGGCAACTGTTTGAGGCCAGTAATTCTCTTAGTGATGTACTTCTGTGGTCTCTCCAGCTGCTGGAGATGCCTAGCCAGGTACATTCCAATTGGTGCATTGTACTCAATAATGGGTCTGACGAGGAAAGAGTAGAGGGGCACCACTACATCCTTAGATCTTGATGCAAACCCTTTCGTGATCAGATGGGTCACACAGAAGGATTTTCTAACCACCTTGGCAACATGGTTATCAAAGGAAAGCTGACTATCTACTTGGGTCCCTAGATCCCTTACTACTTCTTCATATTTCAGGGGGTTACCTCCTATGTGGAAGTTCGTAGGTACTCTGTTTTTTCCAAAGGGGATTACTCTGCAATTTTTAGCATTTAGCTTGAGACCATGGCTTTGACACCATGCATCAGTCTCATTAAGGCCCTTCTGGAAGATATCCATGTCGGCCGGAGACTCTATTATAGCACCCAGTTTGCAGTCGTCCGCAAACTTGGTCAGCCACAGCCCTGCAGTGCTTGCCTGTACTTCTGAGAAGTATATGCCAAACAGGAGGGGCCCCAGGACAGAGCCCTGAGGCACACCACTCATTACTGGTCTGGATTCGGACATAGATCCCGCTACTCTTACTTTGTGGGATCTGTCTGAGAGCCAATTCACAAACCATCTTGTGACGTAAGGGTTTATTCCCAGGTTGGTGAGTTTATCAATAATACCCGAATGGGGAATGGTGTCAAATGCTTTAGCAAGGTCAAGGTAAGCAGCGTGTACCTCCTTTCCCTTATCTATAGCCTGAGTAACTGTCTCAAAGAAGTCCACCAGGTTCAGGAGGCATGATCTGCCCTTGACAAAGCCGAACTGTGTGGGGTCAATTGTTTGGAGGTTCCCAATCTCTCCATTTATGAGTTCCATAATGATTCACTCCATTGCCTTACAGATCAGACTGGTCAGGCTTATTAGTCGGTAGTTCCCAGGGTCGATTGTGGGCCCACCCTTGTGCAGTGGAACCACCGTTGCTGTGCGCCATTCTATGGGCACATATCCTGTCGAGAGGCTGAGACTGAACAGGGTATTCAGATGCGGGGTTAATTCATTTTGGAGCTCGCGTATGACACAGCCCGGGACACCATCTGGTCCCATGGAGGCAGTGTTTTTAGCTTTAGATAGAGCCTTATTAACCAACGTATCAGTAATAATTGGAGTTACACAATCCCTTGGAATAGTAATAGGCCCTGTAGGTTGGAGGGGGGGGGTGGGGGGGAATTTGCACTGAACCTATCAGCCAAGATGTTGGCAATGTCAGTGGGGTCAGTGTATTTTGTTCCATTTTGTACTAGCTCAGAACAGACCTGAGCATTGCCATTTAGGTTTTTGAAGTAACCATAGAAGGTCTTATGGTTATCCTTGGCATCCTTGGCAACCTTCTTTTCGAAATTGGCTTTAGTTGACTTGATGAGGGCCCTCACTTTCTTACTAATGCTGATCAGGGATGATTTTTCTACTTGAGATTTGGCCTTTTTTTGTATAAGTCTACTCCTTATGTTGTATAGTTTGCTTATGGCTGGGGTCCATCAGACTGGTTTTGTCTTGCTTGAGGAAGGAGTCTTCGTTTTATTTGGGATAGCATGGTCCATGCAATCCTGAAGATGTATATAAAGTGCCTTGGTGTAGGATTCTGCATCCTGGATATCATTATCCTTCTGCAAGGGAATAGTGAAGCTTTCCACTTCTGACGCAAGTAGTTTGAAGTTTGCTTTGGAAAGGTTTTTTTCTTTGACTGGGGGAGGTGGAGGGGTGAGGACGTCCAGGGTTATCAGTTTGTGGTCTGATCTGACCAGGGAGGGAGTGATAATGGGCGTGGTACAATGGGCGCCCATATTTGTGATGACTAAATCCAATATGTTGTCCCCTCTAGTGGGAGAATATACCAGTTGTTCAAGGGCATATGAATTTATAAATTCTACGAACTGCTAAGCACAGGAGTTAGAACTTTGGTACTTTGCCCAGTCTATACCAGGGTAGTTGAAATCACCCACAATTATGGTGTTGGGAAGGACCTTTATATTTTCCAGTGCCTCAAGGAATGCTGAGTGAGCAGCTTCTGACATGGTGGGTGATCTGTAACAGGCTACTACTTGAAATGTGGTTTTGCCTGCTGATAGTTGCACATGGATAATCTCTGGGGCATCATGTTGCGCCACTAACCTGGAGATGTGTTTATCCCTGATGAATATGGATACACCTCTGGCCTTTGCACTGCGATCCGGTAACTGAGGCCGGAAGGTATTATATGAATTGTAACCTGGTAGTGCTGGGGTGCTCTCTGGAGCCTTGAACCAGGTTTCTGTCACTGCACAAACATCGATTTTCTCCATACTGAGGAGTGCCTCGAGTGCGTGCATTTTGAGGCTGAGACTGCTGGCGTTGAGTAACATTACCCTTAGTTTTTGGTTACCTGTGCTGGTTACGGTGGTTGGTTTGTCCTTTGAACCTTGCCTAAAAAAGGCACTATGGGGACGGCAAGAGCCTTGGCCAGTATTCGAAAGCCTAGGGGTGACAGGTGCAAACCATCTCTGGCGAAACAACGAGGCTTGTCTATCATGTCATCCCAGGCAGACAGACACTAGATCCCCTTAGAATGACACCAGAAGCTTAGCCAATTGCTGAAATTGATCATTTTGTCTTTGTATTGTGGTATCATTCTAGGTGATGGTAGTATGCTACTCAAGGTCAGGGTCACACCAACTTGGGCTACATGATCAGAGAGCTCCTCAATGTCTCTTTTCATGTAGTCCAGGGAGGTACATCTTAGATCATTCACACCAACATGTACAATGACAGCGTCATACTTGTACTTGTTCTGGAGTGACCTAAGTGCCTGTGTTATGTGGCGGATCCTAGCACCCGACAGGCAGCTGACAGTAACCTTCTCCTTGTTCAGCCTGGTGAGTGGAATATCTGTGTGCCTTACTATAGAGTCTCCTATTACTAGTGTGCTGGGTATGGTGTTTTGTCTTAGGGGCTGTCGTGAGGCACACTACTGAGGTGAATTATGTGTTTTCTGGCTTGTGTTTGGAGGTGCAGGTTGCTTGCTTGTCTGCTTTGGAGGGCACTGTTTCTTTTTCAGATTGGAACCTAGTGCCTCCGAATATGTTTTTGTGTATTTATGTGTATGTTTTGCCAGTGCTTGCTTTGTAGATCCATGTGTGACTGGTGGTGTGATGCTAGTGTGTCTCTTCTCCTCTTGACTGTCTGTTACAGTCATGGGTTGAGAGCGCTTAGCCTCCAGTCTGGCTGTGTATTTGCATCTCTCACAAGTGTTTGTGTATAGAGGTAAGAGTAGAGGGTTGTCAGTATACATGAGGCAGTTGTGACATTGCCTCAGGATGCCCAATTCCACCAGATGAACTGGAGAGTACATCTGAAGCTGACCTCTAGACATGCTTGGAAAAGTGAATTTCACTTGTCTTGCGGACAGTCGAGGGTCTTATGTTGTATTATAATAGTGCTGTCTAGGAGATTTGGAAAATAATAGTGCTGTCAAGGAGATTTGGACAAGTGCTGATTTGGGTTATGCAAGTGCTGCAATAAGTGCAGTTGATCTGAAGCACTTGAGTTGAGGCTTGCCTAGTTCTACGGGAAAATTTGCAGCGCAGACTTTGTGGAGCCAGGAATAGTATACCCCAGCTAACCGGTGCTGCCCGACGCCGCTCTGTGCGCAAGACCGTGCAAAAAGAGAGTTGCAGGGTTTTAAGACAGAGAGACCAAGGAGTTTGGAATTGACCCAAAATGGCCAATAAAACTACAGTTTCTAGGCAGTAACCACTCCTACAGGGACAGGCAGGCTGCTCAGTGTTAACCACTGCCACTGGTGAACACAGAGACTTCCCTTTAGCCCAAGTAAGCATTGGCCTCCAAGAAACTTACAAACAGTTCAGAACAGCAACTCTGTAACTGAACTTTTTTTTTAAATTATAGAAAGTGGGAAAATAGTAAGATGTTTTTGTTTTTTTGCTTTTGTTTAAGGACGGCAGAGACACACAAGTAGCAAACTAGTCAGAACAGTACAATAAATGACCCCAACACGTGTGTGCTAGGTCAGAGGCAGGTAAAATGTAATTTTAAGAAAAAACGATTTTAAATTAAGTGCAACACAAAAAATGCAATAAACAGGCTCTAGGTATGTTCTAAATACTGTTTCTAACACAGATATCAACTTTTGCAAGCAAGAAAATGCCGAAAAGTAGACGGCAATGCAGTTTTTCTAAGAAATAAATCAGAAGAAAATACTTAAAATCTCAAAAGTGGCTCCTTTCTTCTCTCAGCGTTTTCTCCTCTTGGTAGGTGCTTCAGCAACAACTATCAAGCCTGGAAAGACGCCAAAACCATGCGGTTGCAGGGTTTTAAGAGAGAGAGATCAAAGAGTTTGGAAATGACCCAAAATGGCCAATAAAACTACAGTTTCTAGGCAGTAACTGCTCCTACAGGGACAGGCAGGCTGCTCAGTGTTAACGACTGCCACGGGTGAAAACAGAGACTTCCCTTTAGCCCAAGTAAGCACTGGCCTCCAAGAAACTTACAAACAGTTCAGAACAGCAACTCTGTAACTGAACTTTTTTTTAAATTATAGAAAGTGGGAAAATAACAAGATTTTTTTGTTTTTGTTTAAGGATAGCAGAGACACACAAGTAGCAAACTAGTCAGAACAGTGCAATAAATTACCCCAACACGTGTGTGCTAGGTCAGAGGCAGGTAAAATGCAATTTTAAGAAAAAACGATTTTAAATTAAGTGCAACACAAAAAAATGCAATAAACAGGCTCTAGGTATGTTCTAAATACTGTTTCTAACACAGATATCAACTTTTGCAAGCAAGAAATTGCCGAAAAGTAGGCGGCAATGCAGTTTTTCTAAGAAATCAGAAGAAAATACTTAAAATCTCAAAAGTGGCTCCTTTCTTCTCTCAGCATTTTCTCCTCTTGGTAGGTGCTTCAGCAACAACTATCAAGCCTGAAAAGACACCAAAACCACGAGGCTGCAGGGTTTTAAGAGAGAGAGATCAAGGAGTTTGGAATTGACCCAAAATGGCCAATAAAACTACAGTTTCTAGGCAGTAACCACTCCTACAGGGACAGGCAGGCTGCTCAGTGTTAACCACTGCCACTGGTGAACACAGAGACTTCCCTTTAGCCCAAGTAAGCACTGGCCTCCAAGAAACTTACAAACAGTTCAGAACAACAACTCTGTAACTGAACTTTTTTTAAAATTATAGAAAGTGGGAAAATAGCAAGATTTGTTTGTTTTTTTGTTTTTTTTTAAGGACAGCAGAGACACACAAGTAGCAAACTAGTCAGAACAGTGCAATAAATGACCCCAACACGTGTGTGCTAGGTCAGAGGCAGGTAAAATGCAGTTGTAAGAAAAAACGATTTTAAATTAAGTGCAACACAAAAAATGTAAAAAACAGGCTCTAGGTATGTTCTAAATACTGTTTCTAACACAGATATCAACTTTTGCAAGCATGAAAACGCCGAAAAGTAGGCGGCAATGCATTTTTTCTAAGAAATAAATCAGAAGAAAATACTCAAAAGTGGCTCCTTTCTTCTCTCAGCGTTTTCTCCTCTTGATAGGTGCTTCAGCAACAACTATCAAGCCTGGAAATACTGCTCTTATAAACTTAGATCTTTTATATACAGTATAATAACTATATATAAAACTTAATATGCTGTGTTATCTTCATTTTACGGGTCAAATATGTTTTGTGGCTCCAGATGGATTTTATTTAGTAGGAAAAAGGCCAAAATGTTTCTTTTGATAGTGAAGGTTGCAGACCCCTGGACTAGCGCATCCTTTGGTGACAGACCCTCAGGAGGCATTGGGGCAAATTATCTGCTGCATTTGGTATTGGAAGGGGATGTGACCAGATCACAGCAAGGCTGGCCCCAGTGACTATATCTTCTGAGTCACTGCTGAATTAAGGGACCATTCTTGAGACATCAGGATAGAACTACTAGGGGTCTGTATGCAAGACAGTTGAGTTTCTCCAGAATATTCATTACAGTTATAAAGTGATGCAAATTGATTCCCTATTGCCAAACTTTCATGGCCTCTCTGCAAAAGGAAGGAGAAGGGCTTGGTTCCACCCTGCTTACTAATGTACCACACAACAGACATAATATCTGACTGAATGCTTATCACTCTGATGGGAAAGGAGGTTTTAAAATTTCTGCACTACTAGGAGTACTGCTCTCATCTCCAGGATGATGATGTGTAGACTGACCTCTGTCTGTGCCCAACTCCTTAGATCATCCTCCCCTGGAAATATCTCCTACACCCCAGAGATGAGGCACAAGTAGTCACTATCATGAATGGAAATCAGATTACAAATGTTCAACCCATGTGACTTCTGCAGATCTGTGTTATATGAACTGGTACTGATGAATAATCCGACAACTAGGACCATTGTCTGGAAAGCATCTGTTGTAAAATTCTCAAATGAAATCATGCATGAGTGACCATGACTACTTTAACAGCCATAAGACTTAAAGACCAGAGAACCAGCAATGCTGGTATGGCATGTTTGCAGAGAGTGCCTGAGTTGCTGACTAGATGGTTCGAGTTCCATCCAGATAACTAGTAATAGGCAGAGCTGTAAAAATTAATCTATGGCTGCTTGTAGAGACTCTTTGGTTGTGGTAGCATAGAGCCAATTCTCTAGATATGGATTCCTTGAGTCATAGATGGGCAACTACTGCCATGCATTAGAGAACACCAGGGTGGGGCAGTTGTGGTGAGACAGAAGGGCATGGCCCTGTATTGGAAGTGGTTATCTCCTAGACCTCCTGGATGGCTCTTTTTTGCAGGGTGATGGAAACCCCTATTTCCCCACTTTGAACTCGTGACATGGAACTTCTGACAATTGCTGTAGCTGAGGGGGTGGAGAATGGGAAAAGGGTATTATATAGCCTCTGGATATTATCTTTTCAGCTGTATGAATGTCATCCATGCAGCTGAGTGGAGAGACAAGCGATCAATGAATGCCTCCAAAGGTGGAGAGCTGGGTAACCTTAGGGCCATTGGGTCTATTTGCCTGAAAATGTTCACCAAAATTCCTGGTTTTGCAGAACACTGTGATCTCCTGGCCAGTGTCCACCGAAAGGGCCAGCTCTGGCTCGGCCACCCCCTTTGATTTCTCTTCATGCTGGGATTTTCTGAACCATAGAGATTTGGGACCCTTCTTATTCCTGTTATAGGATCACAGTTCTCAAATCTATCAACTGTGACAGACAGCATTTTCCTTCTTGTTTGCACCTCATCAGTCTTTCTTTCACCAAATGTCCAAATAATGTGCTACCATTGAATGAGGCACTAATGAAGAATACTTTAAAGTCATCTGCAAAACTGCGGCAGGGAAGCTAGGCATGTCATCTAAGAGTGATGCCTTTACCTGCTGCACTGGCTACTTCTTCAGCTGCATAATGAAGCAGGTGCATGGACAGGACAGCAATATTCACCACTGTACTTATGATGGTCTCTAGTTGTTTTCTTGACTCTGGCATGGGTGGTTTACATAAAGTATACATGGCTTGTTCTGCCAGATCCCTTTGGAAGTAATCCATACATGTCAGATAATTTAACTCCTACAGTTCAAAAGTGACCAAGGTGTGAGTGTACTTCTCCATCCTTTGCAGTGTGCAGTGTTCTAGGCTCTTTGTTAGACAGATGGACAGCAACTAATTAGTCATTCAGCTCTATTTTGGTGGCTGCAGAAACAATCATAGAATCCATCAGAGGAACTCTTGACCAGTGCTGCCTATCTTTAGGTAGGTGGAGAACTTTGTCAGGTTTGCAAGGGATCGCTTCAGTTGTGTCTGGTTTCTGCAAACCCTGGAGGCTAAGCCAATAAGACAGTCAGCATGATGAAGCATCTAAAAGATAGACGGTGTAGAATATAGGCATCAAAAAGCACTTCCTCATCCTGATAGAGTAGGTCTACTGGCCAAGATCCCATATGTCTCATCAATTCAAAGATTTTGTGAAAAGGAATGGACCAGCTGAAGGGCTGATAGAACCGTGTCATGGGTTGAAACCAGTACCAGTGGAGGCTCTGTCAACCTCTTCATGACCTCGAAAGTGGATCTGGAATCCATCAGCATCAGAGACCTGTGCACTGGAGCCACCATTATCACACGTGAGCTGTACCACAAAGAGGCAGCCTCGCTCTGAGGATCCAGACGGCCCTGAGATGGAGACTGGCAATGACAGCTCAAAGGGTGAGGACACTGACATTAAAAACAGTTCCAAGGGATTTGACACCAAGGATAGTGCTCAAGACCAGGTGTCAAGCAATTGGCCCAAGGTCCAATCAAAATCAAAGGTTTTGGCATCTAGTGTATCATATGCGTAGAGGCCAGTGCTGGGGTAATAATACCAGTTGATGCTGAGGAGACAGACTCTAGGAGGTGAGTTATCCCAGAACATACGGGTGATAAAATTGGTACTTGGGAAGAAGATAAGAGAGGCAAAGCAGAGCCAACCCAATCTGCCATAGAAACAAAGAGGATGGGATGATAACCAACTCTTTCTGCACCTTCAGAAGTGCCCTTATCATGGGCTCTTAGTCAGTCTCTGTAGTGCTCCAAAAGGAGCTAAGAGACTTTAACGATGTGCAGGAGGTGGCTTGGAAGAGGTTAAATGGGTGATGCCCTTCTTGAAGGAGTGTCTGAGGACTGGTTCTTTATAATAACTCACTCAAAGAATGGAGGCAGAGATATGCCTGTTAGTGTCAGAGCAGGAGAGGACTAGGTTTTCTCTTGTCTTGGGATCTTAAGGTCTGAGGAGGGCCCAGGTGTACTGTGCTTTCTCTTTGTGGGCTCTGTATCTTTCTCCTTTTCCTTCCTCTTTTCTGGTTTGTTCATAGGGGTGGGCTAGCTGTCTGAGGACAGAAATCTATTTAAAATCAGTGTGTTGTGATGGTCTGCTAGACAACTGGGCCCAAAGTCTTTAGAAATATTGCAATGCACCTCCAGATGCTCCAGCCCCAGACATACCATGCATAAATCCTGGGTGTCATGGGGTGAAACTTTATGACTGCATTTGTTAAACCTTTTGAAATTTTTCTTCAAAGTTTCAACTACTCACAAACATAGCTTTACAAGTAGAAAATATAAAAATATAAATAGAGTGATTAAAACTAATAAAAAAATCCTTTACTTTTTCAGAGAAATTCTAGGACAATGGCCTAAGCACTGCAAAGGAGATGAAGCAAAAGTGCAAAGGCTATATAGCTGAGTCTTATAAGCTAAAGAGAGTAGAAGTGTTTAATTTTAGAGAAGGACTAACTTACAAGATAACTATAATGCTAAATTGCTGTAAATTAGAAAAAATACTGGAGCACTGTGGTCAATGTTCCTTTCATGGTGGTAGTAAATGAGATCTGAGGGTTAGTGAGGGCACTTGGTAAATATGGGAGGAATAATCTGAGGGAGAGTAAGCCTAGTAGCACCGGCAAATGGCCAGATTGGATCTGACAAGTGGCTTAGTACCTAACAGCTGAAACTGAGGGATGGATGAAATAAGATCCAGGGATTTTCAAGTTAAGAACCTTATTTTAGATTAAAAGTTCAGAAGGATGCTGCATTAGTACTACTGCACAAACATTAAAATTCCAAATCATTATGGCCTTACAAAACATCTTTACCTTGGAAGGAAAAGCAGATAAACCTTAGTTTATGTTGCCTGATAGCTCAGAAATGCATATGGTTATGTCTTGACTGTGGAAATATAAGGGATAGTCAGATAAATTAGCTCTATAGCATTAGTAGTGCTTTGCTGCTGTGTTCTAAAAGCATTACAGAGCTAATCAGCAATTCAAAAACATTTAAGAGAAACATGGAGTAAAAGCTCTTTATAATGCATTTACGTGCCTCTGAATCTGTGCAAGTGTTCCAAACTGACCCATTCAGTGCTACTGCACAGTCATCATCAGATACAGACACATTCATTTATTTTTTTTTTATTCATCATTTGTTGACCAGGTTAGCTCCACTAGGCTAGCAGCCTCTTTTCAGGGGTGACACAAAACACTTTCATACTTGTTGTTTGTCTTTCTGCTTTTCCCCGGTAAGGGTTCACCACAGCGGAACTCCGGTCTGCTAATGATTGGCAGTGGATTTTTTTACAAAACGCCGAGGTGCCAGCTCGACGCCCAACCTTCAGCGAAGGCACGCCCATTTACGCACGCATGTCTTTTGAATGTTACCCAACCGCGAGGAGGACATGCAGAATCCACACAGAAGGCACTCCCAAGCCAAGCTGAGAATTGAACGGGAGAGCCTCTTGCTGTGAGGTAACAACGCTACCGCTGTACCACCGCGGACACTATTTTATACTACTAGGGGAAATTTGGTCAGGGCATCAGAGAACTTCCCCTACTCTTTGTAGTGGGGGAAAAATTTGTGTGTGACACAATCGACTTCCTTTTCCCATTCCAGGTGCAGAGGTGGCTCGGAGGAACAGAGAGAAAGAAAATTAAGTTATACAAGAAAAAGAAATAGATGAGGATGATGTACAGAAAGTTACGCCACAAATGTAGAAATTGTCTTTAAGATTAAAGAAAAAGATAAAGAAAAAGAAATAGATGAGACAAGTGAAGAAGAGTCAGCGTGACATTTTAAAAAGCCAGAAAAATTCTATAGCAAAAAGAGTTAGGGAGAGAAAAAGAAAGCTTAAAAATATTATGGTAAGAGAAAATAACAAAGGTAAAGCATAAAAACATCCTTAATATGTGTTCAATAAAGCTGAAAATTTTAGACTTAAATGTGAACAGTATGAAAAACATGAAGAGGAGAATTAATATTATGTAATGGTGTGCAACTGTAGATGCTAAAATAATAGTGTTAGATTAGACTGTTAACGGAAGAGAAAGGGTACAAACAGAAAGGCTTTGGAATGGTACTGTTATTGGAATATAGGTAAAGAAACCTGTTCAGGTATATGTACATTGTGTAAAGAGAATATAAAAATATTAGATGTAACAATAATACAACTACAGAAAAGAAATGTAGTTGATCTTAGATGGAAAAGGTATGTATATATGGTTACAGCTTTATATCCATATGTGACAAAAAGCGAGAGAAACAATGTTTAAAAGTATACTTAATTATGTCTGTGTGCATATGGATATAATAAAAGCATGTGACTTTAATTGTAACCTAAGGAATAAAAAGAAGGACTGTGATGTTAAAATAGATACAGAAATTATGAGGAGTAGACAAGTAAAAATATGAATGGTGGGCGTGGACACAAAAGGGAAGGGAACACCAGGTTGCAGGACAGAAGTGGGTGTCCACAGATGCAGTCTCTGCCAGCTTAAACCCAGTGGGAGATTATTCATCACCCTGGGTACCCGCACCACTGGATTCCGCCTCAGAAAGTTGAGACAGCAGTGGGTAGCAATGCACCTCAATGAGTCACTGGATTATGGCCTCCATGCAGCTGATGCAGACATCCTACCTCCTGTCATTTATATCCCCCACAAGCTCTGTCAGCTCCTGATGGATAACAAAGGTGTCATCTTCACTCGTACTGCTACTGGTGGGTACCAATGTACTACTCAAAACTACCTGACAAAGGTAGTCCAGGTAGGGCAGGAGTGTGAAGGCAACTGTGGCAGGCTGTGACACAGATGTGCTGGGGCGCCACTGGTGGGGGTTATGATACTGTTACTGCTGCCATGTGTGTGGGATCAACAGGCCTTGGCAGTGGGTTAGGTGCATACTGCTGAGCTACTTTACATAATAGTAAAAAAAAAAATTGTGGGAAACAAAAAAAACATATGTAAGAGAAAGGGTAGCAACAAAAAGGGCAGGGAAAGAGAAATATAAACAACAGAAATTGCATTCTTAACTATGTTTATACTGATGCAGTTTTGAATTATGCACTTTTAATAGTAGTACTTAAACAAGAATGCCATCAACTGTTTCTTCGGTTCGATTCTCAGCTGGGGTGCCTTCTGTACGGAGTCTGCATGTCCTCCCTGCATCTATGTGGGTTTTCTCCCATGTTATAAAGACGTGTCTGGAGCGTTTCTCCCTGGGCCTCTGCTGAAAATTGTCTTCATTCCAAGTCGGACTTCCCAGTAAACAAATGTTAAATAAATAAAATAAAGAAAAACATATTTGTTTATATGTAACATAAAAGCCATCCTCACATGTAGTCTGACATAAGAGAATATTAACGTCAGCAGCTACTTAACAAGACATCACTTTTGTGCTTGTGGCCAGTGATGCAATTTGAGTTTTGACAATAAAAATGTTCAGATACAAAATAATCATGCAGATCACTCAACAAATACACCCATCACACTTGACAGACAAGAGACTGATATTTCTACTACATATTGTGAAATGCTCTGCAAACTGCTACTTGTGGATCTTACATATATGTGACCATGTAGTGTTGCATTGATATTACTGGAACAAAAGTTATAGTTTCCATGATAACAGTACTTTGTGGAGGAACTGAAGCCACAGCCATCCTAACATTATTTTGTGTGTTTTTTTTTGGGGGGGGGTACTTGAAACCCAAACCACCCACCCAAACAATGTTAGAGGACAGTCTTAACATCAACCTATACAGTAGGAGACATTCAGAGACACACTTGTATCACTGCACATACTAAAACCCTTGAGCTGTAGCAGTACTGACATATATGCTACTGTTGTATAAATGTTGCACATCATTATTTTTAATGCTTACAACTATCACTATAGAAACAGACACTTTTTCCTAACAGTATGTATACTCATGCTTTATTATGAGCTATATTCTGTTCCTGTGTCTCAATCGATTCATTTCAATTGCTGTAGGGGCTAATGATATAAAAAAGGCAAAATGAAAAATTGGATAGTAGTATGCAGTGACAGGGTATTTGGCTAGCTAAAAGATGTTATACTTACAGTACTGAGGTGGTGCCTGCCCCTTAAATTCATCCTCATATCAGCAACAGAGGTCAGGCTGTATCAACTCATGTCACTGAAGTGATAATGACATTGTTCCCTTGTATGTATTGCCAGTGGCATGGGTGACAGCTGAGGCTACACTCTTCCAGGCATCAGCCATATAGTGTGAACTGGTATAGCCTTCCTGCAGGAGTTTCCAGCTACACTGATTGGGAAGGATGTTGAGAAATATCTTGGACATCTCCTTAAACCACTTCTGCGCTGTAAAATGAGAACCACTCTCTCCTTCTCCAGCCATAATGTCTCACCTTGAAAGATCTCAGGAAAAATTGCAGATAACTGGTGCCCAAAACAGTTCTTACACATCCCACACTCAGTGCAATGAACATATCAACAGGCACCACATTTGTGTTATGGATGGCAAACTCAAAAAATATTACTATGGTTCCAGTGGCACCCTATAGTGTGAACTATGCCAGTCCTCCATCTCTCCGTATGGCTGCAGAGACTAACAACTAAAAGCTCTAATGTGACTCCATTTTCAGATGCTTATCTATGTGATGACAGCTCTGTTCACCTTCACATAAATGGCTTCCTGTGTGTGCACAGAGCTGCCTACAAGTTCTCAGGTATGTGCATGGCACTGGGCAGAAATTTACAAGATGTTTACCAGATGTGCTTATCTTGCAAAATGAGTTGTTTAGAAACAGCAGTTAGATGACCACTAATCAGCATAACCATTATACCCAGAAAGCAGCTTTGACACAATACAGGTGAGATGAGAAGCCTTGTTTCTCACCGTGCTATGGAAGAAAATTTTGGTATCCGGAGATTTAATCCTACAAACTGCTACTGCTGAAACTTTGTTTATGAGTGTGATATCTGCATATATAAGGTAAGTGCTACTTTTTACACATCTGCTTATTTGTCCAAGAATAGATTTCATCTGTTCTTTTATGCAAGTCCTAGAAAGGATGCCAGTTTGTCAGTATTTGTAAACGTATTGGCCAAAATTGTCTTAAGGGATGCAGTGCAAGTGTTCTGAATGTATTAACCTGCAGAAATACTGTGCAATACTATTGTGGTGGTGTGTGCTGTGCACATATACGATTAGTCACACTCTTTGTAACACTGCTATTGCAATGTTCATCTCTTGTGCTTGCTTTGTGGGGGATATGTGCTCATGGCATATACATGCCTGGCATTTACTTAAATATTGTTTGTGGATACAGATATCTATCTGTCAGGCAAAACTATGGTATAGTATATTTCCCAGTAGAATAGTGGTAGTGTAAAGATTTGTAAGGCCCGTGTGGGACCATGGCTGTTAATTCCACTGTTTTTTCACACCAGTACAGCTATGCCTAAAAAACAGGACCAGAAGAAAGGTAATGCTGGTGCTTACACATCTGCTCATAAACCCAGGTTTACAGATGCTAAAAATGAGCTGGTACAACAGGCTGTCTGTCTCCATGATAAACAGCCCTTTGCAGTCCATTCCACTGAACAGCCCTTTTGTGACCATGTATGGAGTGAAGTTATCACCGATTTTAATGCTGTGGGTGGTCAGGATCATGTATACAAGACAGTTCACTGCAGAAACTGCTTCTGTCTGGAGGATCTGCAGTCTCTGATAATGATGGCGGGGATGAACTGGTGAAGACAGATACGGCATAGTATGTGATGGACAGTAGGAGTATGGACACAATCTTTATGCCTGTAGATACTCAAGAAACACAATAATTTAAGACTGGACATGTTGATGGAGACACTATAGATCAGGGAAGTGTGGTGGCCCTGAGTATAGAGATGTCTACATTTGCCCCTTGCACTCATGGACAAGGGGTCCACACAAGGGGATTGGTAATAGTGCTTGCCAAAGGTATGGCTACTGCCCTATATCTCTTGTTTTCTTTTCTTTTAGGAGGCCAGTAAACATTGAGGAAATTCTGTGACACAAGCTAACTCCAAGGAGTGCAGTTGTATTACATGTAAAAAGCGTACAAAATGGGAACATAGAATTATTTGGTGTTGGGTAAAGAGCATATCCTTAGGGGTTGGGAGGATAAACGTGATTTGTTGAATAAATTAGAATCAAGGTTTATTTTAAAATAAAATACCTTGCATCCTAGGGGAATAAACACTGAAATTAAATGTACTTGTTTGTTATAATGCATTAATGAAGGTTGTAATAGTATAATATATTTAAAAATATATAATCAGTTAAAAAATAAAAGGAATGAAAGTTTTTAAATGGTAATTGTTGGAACAAATTTGATCTGGAGAAAAGTGAATTTATGAACATCATTTTGTTTGAACATGATTCAGTTAATGGACATTCCATGACTACCAGAGAAGTCAAACAACAATTTACCCTTCTAAATATATAACCTACTGTATATTTACCAAGTTTGATCATACAGTACAATGACTGTTCTTGACACAGGAAACATGTATATTTTGATGCTGCATTTGGTATGATTTTTTTTACTGGTAAAGTAGCTGATTTGTTCTAAATCCATGGTTTGGAGTTAAATGCCTACACAAATTAAAATAAAATGTGTACATGGTACTTTATCAAATATCTGGAATTCCTCTCATCTGCAAACCTTACTAGTGAATTGAGCATTACAGTAATACACAATAAATACAGCTATCCATAGATATAAATGAGTTTAAATTCTAGGAACAGGATGCAAAGGCACAGGCACATCACTTGGAGTAATTCTACATCCTAAGAATCCTAAAGAAAAGAAATCCTTTCATGTCTAGTTCACTGTCTCAGGTCAGCCAAACTCCATCAGTCAGTTTGTCCTGTGTTATCATAAAAGCATCTACAAAGTCATTTACTCACAAACGCTAACAACATAATGGACAAAAATGTCAAGAAATATAAATCAAAAGAATGTGGAACCCCCTAAGGGAAAAAAAGTTATGAAAGGTTGCATCAGGAGTGTTCAGACTAGGCTCAGCTCTTTCTCCTCTTCCTCAATCTACCTCAGTACTACATGCTAAAAAAAAATAAATAGAATTCCACTGACCTCTTGCTTCTTCTTCAAATACCATTACATTCTCCAAAGAGCTGCTTTCTTTGTTTTTAGAGTGAATTACAGTGTTTGTATCAAGAAAAAAATATTGATGTTATTATTCATCAGTCAGCAATCTTGCCAGAAAAAGATTGTCTCCCGTCTAAAACAGAGATTACAACTGGCTTACTATCAGTGTTAACTACAGACAAAGCATTCTACCTCTATAGCCTAGCATTCTACTTTCATTGTGCCCCTTCGATGATAAGAAGTACAACACATCAGCAGCTTACATGCAAGTAAGATTTATACCACATTTGATCTACAATCTGTAAATGAAATTAAAATAGGAATAAAAATAAGTCAATCAATTCATAGGATCATAGGAGGTTACTAGGCTAACAGCCCCAGGGCCCTTACAAGCCTAGCCAAGTTCAACCTATGTTTCTAATGGTGTCTGGTTCAAGCAGACACTAAAATCAGCACCTATTGCCCCTGTCCAAGAGGGACACAGGTGGAACCCCCAGGGTGAATTTCCGGTTAATCAGTAAGTAAACAAATACTAGCTAGTGCACAAATTAATACAAAGTGCACAAAATACTAAATACAAAAATAATGCCTAGAGCTGCAAGTTCTGATTCTGTGCTCTGTCTTAATTCTGTGACCATCTTAGTCGTTAGTTGGCTATGTTTCGTACAATTTTTTTTTTCATTGCCATCTTATGTGACTGGTAAAATCACATGTTCTGCACTCCCACAAAAGCATGGCTCAATGTCTGTATATAAAAAGAAGCAGAATGTTCATACTAATTAATTATTCATTTAAGCATTTCTCCCTGGGCCTCAGATGAAAATTGGCTCTGTCCAAGTCAGACCTTCCTGGTAAACAAATGTAAATAAATAAATGTGCTCAAAAACCAGTATGAATGAAGGTGCGCAAAGTCACAAATAATAATAATAATATAATAATTAATGTGTCCTTGAAAGTTTTACAAGTTTTATATGTTTTAACTATATTAATACTAAAAAGATTTATAAAATACTTTTTAAACAAAGGTTTCAAAGTGAATACCAATGTGGCTAATTTAATCACATTAAGAATTAACAGAAGGAAAAATGTTTGTTTTAAAATGGGGTTGAACTTTTTTCACTTCTGTTTTCTCCTACCCCTGTTTTAAATTTTACTAATTGATATACTAAATTGAATCAACTAATTAAATAGAAAGGTATAAAAAGCAAAGCTAGGAGGTAGTAAATTATCTGATGAAGTCTGTAATAGGACGAAAACGTATGGAAAGAACAGCGTTTATGCTTTTTCTTGTGGTGGATATTTATTCTTGTTCCAGTTTGTTATTTGTGTCCTGTCAGCATTTTGTAAGTGGAGTGAGCAAATAAAACTGTGTTTTAACTGAAGACCTCCAGTATTTCCATCTACTTTTTTGGATTAAATAAATGTGCTATTACTTTTCTAGTCAGACAGTATCGTCTAGGCACTAATGCTTTTTTTCTAGGATAGGAGTAATGAGGATAACCTGCTCTAGTTAAGTAATTTGCTCAGAGTAATTCTGTACACTGTGTATCATTGGCCCCATGGTACAGAGACATAAAGTTCTGACTGTGACCCAGATGGCATGGCTCAGTTATGGTCCTGGCACTGAAACAGCTGGTTGCAGAGGACTGGAATGAATAGTCACTGTGAGTTAAGAGCTCAGTCTGTTCATACAACCCTAGAAACCCATTGCAGACTGGGTGTGACAGAAAGTGTGGAAAGGTCTAGAGGTATTTACCTACCAAGCAACATCCACACTGTAGCAAGAAGATTATGTGCATAGTACTGGATCTGGCATTGTAGGAACTCCACACATTAAAGATGATGAAGTTACGTGGTATGTCTAATAAAACAATCTTCCAGGCCATACCCACATCTGCAGCAGCCTCTGATGTGTTAGAACAAAGTAGTTGGGAAGACAGATTCATAACTTTGTGATAAGGATTGGCTCTAAAGGATGGGTCATGTGGGCTTGGGTGTGATACTGGGATGGGTACATGCTGTAATTGAATGAGGCTTTGCTCCTCACTACATGGAAATGGCTAACATGGGAATAACATGGTTTGTTTCATTGCTGGAAGGTAAGATGTGGATGCAAGTGAATGAGGTGGGTGCAGTAGCCTTTACATCAGATTTGATTTTTAAGACCAACTTTTTCATCTTTTATGGAAAACATTATTATGAAACTTTTGGTCTGGCTATGGTGGCAGTAATTGTACCTAAATTTGCCAATTTGGTCATAGCAAAAATGTGAAAAAAATTGTGTGCATGAGTCAAACTTTGCCACACAAATTATGAAATATTTTAGATTTACTGATTTATTTATTTTGTGAAAGGTACTGTTAGCAAGCTTTAGATTTGTGTAAATTACTTAACATGCTCATAGGTATGTACTAGGCTAATGACCACTAAGGCCTTTATAAGCTTAGCGGTGCAACCCAAAAGTGACGTGCATGCTCTATGTTTTCAACATTTATACAGGAGATGATTTTTGATTTGACATGAATTACTGACTGCCTCTGTCTATCAGGGACATAAGCACCAGGGGTGAACTTCTGATTTACCATCTATTGGTTCAAGTTATGCTTAAATTGGATAAGGGGAGGGAATTTGGTTCACCTGGATAGGAAGCCTATTGCAGGGAATGGGAATTCTCTGAGATACATAACTCCCTCACTAACATGTCCTATTTATGTCACATGCAAAATTTAAGTCTTTGGATCTAGTAGTCTTGATTTTGTTTGTTTTACAGATGTGCAAAAGGTTCATCAGAGTAGGGTCCAAGGATGCCTTGTAAGCCAAGCATAAGTCGCCTCTCAGTAGTCTGTATGACACCAAGTATACAGATAGGGGTTTGAGGTGATCCACATAGGAGACTGTATTTATATAAAGAATACAGAGAAATGGAATGTTTGTGACTCACAGTGCAATTTCTGGATATTGAGGTGCTTAAGAGACTTTGGTAAGAAAAGTACAATTGTACAAGTAAACTTACCATAACAGTAAATGTTCGACTCTGAGGGGAAGGGGGATTGGAATTTCTGCAGTGCTATGAGGACTGCCCCCATCTCCAGGACACTGATGTGAAAGCTGGCCTCCTTCTAAAGCCAAACTCCTGGGACCATCCCCATGAAATGCCCCATTCAGCCCAGAGACAAGGTGTCTATGTCACTATTGCTGATGGAGGTGACATTAAAAAGTGTCTGCCGAAGTAGACAACTGGGGATATTAACCAACAGATTAAACGAGTTTTACATATCAGGGTTAAATTAATCAGTACTGATGGGAAATCTGACAACTAGGACCACTATGCTAAAAGCATTGTTTGGAGGATTCTCATATGGAAACGAGTATGGAGGCCATTGTAATTACACAGAACTCCACCAGCAGTACAGCCTTTCAGTTCAGCAACCATTTTGTCCCAACAGTCCTCTTGCTAATCAAAGATAACTCCATATTCAACCACATATAATATGACCAAATAATAGTACTACATCTTTCTCCTTGCAACATGTCTCCATTGCTACAATTAATAAGCATCTCCAAAACATGAAAAATAACATGACTGGCAGTGAGCAATCTTCCTGGCAAGTACCTCAAATTGTTAGCTGACCTACTAGCCTACCCCATCTCCATCTTCATCACCTGCTCTGGTGTCTAAGAGAGGAGATACAGTAGGAACAGAAAAGCCATCAGAGGCATTCTACCAGCTTCTGCAAACTGACTCAGTAAACAGCACAAAGAAACTCTATCAGGCTGCAAGGCAAAGACAGAAAGATAAAAAGATAGTCAGACACCCTTCAAAAGGGATGCCAGCAACAACTTGCTCACCAGCTCACAAGACATCAAAGGCAGATGGATGAAGTACTTCTATCATCATCTAAATGAAAAAAAAAACCCTCAGAAGTTGTACTGCCCCAGACACAGTCTATGGTGAAAGAAGAGGAGGAGCCCACCCTAGAAGTAAGAACAGTTCTGAGGAAAATTAAGTCAGGGAAAGCAGCAGGTTCAGATGATGTCACATCAGATATGATAAAGATGGTGGGTGAGATAGGGGAGAAATGGCTCCTGAGGGTACTTATAGTAGTATGGAGAGAAAGTTGTTATCCCAGGTGTCCGAAGAAGTACACTAGTGCCAGTATACAAGAACAAAGGGGCATTCACAACTGTGGACAATACAGAGGTATCAAACTCCTGTCATACTGCATGAAAGTCTTGGGGAGGGTAACTGATAAATGAATACAAAGAATATGAGAAAGTCAGATGGGAAATGAGCAGTTTGGATTCAGATCAGGATGCAGCACAGCTGACCCAATGTTTGCAGTGAGGCAGATGGTTGAGAATAAGCTAGAGATAAAGAAAGAGTCCAATTGGGCATTCCTAAACTTAGAGAAAGCATATGACAAGGTCCCAAGAAAGCTGATTTGGGCAGTCTTGTGATGGTTTGAAGTCCCAGAAACATTGGTAGAATTGGTGCAGAAAAGACCAAGTGACTCAAGTATGAACACTGGACTCACAGCGAGTTTCCCAGTGGGAGTGGGTATGCATCAAGATTCAGCTTTGAACCCACTGCTGTTCATACAAGTTATGGACTGTGTTAGCAAAGACATCAGAGACTACATGTCAACAAAGTTGCTGAATGCAGATGATGTGGCATTACAGGCAGACTCTCAGCAAGAACTTCAGCAAAGGATAGAGGAATGGAATGCAAAACTGAAAGCACATGGGTTGAAACTGAGCACAGATACAAGAGTTGTAATGGCAGCAAATGGAGGACCCGGAAGAAGCTGAGAACTGAGATAGAAGGGAAAGTAGTGGAACAGGTTAACAGCTTCAAGATTCTGGGTGGGGTGCATGAGGAAAAGGGAAGCCTAAATGAGGAGGTCAAAGCTAGACTCAGAGGAGCCACAGCCAACTGGCACAGAGTGTCAGGGGTAGTGTATGACAGAAGAATTCCAAAGAAGCTGAAAAGTAAGGTGTACAAAACAGTCATGTGGCCAGTACTACCCTATGGTACAGAATCCGGGGCAGTAAAGGCAGAGCAGTTGAGGAAGCCAGAGGTGATGGAGATGAAGTTGCAGAGATGGGTGGTAGGATGCACACTGTGGGACAGACAAACAAATGAGGACATACAAGCAGAAGCCAAATTAGCTCCAATTACAGACAAGATCAAACAGAACAGATTACAGTGGTTCTGGCACATGCAGAAAAGCAGAAGACAATCTGGTGAAGAAGATTTGGACAGACAGGAAGAAGTCAAAAGGAAACTAGAGCATCCAGCAATGAGGTAGTGGATTGTGTGAGAGAAGACTTGTGATAGGCAGGCGTCAGTGTTGAAGAAGGTAGATGAGTAGCATTAAATTGAGATGGCAACAGTTGACATGACCCCCCCCCCCCACACCCAACCCCAATGTAGAAAACTGGAAAAAAGAGTACTGATGATGATGATGACTTGTCTCCCTTTAAACATCTTCTTCCTAGGGATCTCCAAAGTGGACTGATAAAATTTTCCAGAAAACTCTGCTGGAACTTGTAAGGGTTCTGTGAAGATTTCCATTCTGCTCTCTACCTGAGAGTTAGGATGAGACTGTTGGGAAGCTGATAGTATCAGAGTATCTCAGGGTGAAACCTGTGCCAATGAAAGCTCTGTAGATTGCCTTAATGGCGATACTATCATCCTCTCCATTATCATGAGTGCCAATCTGTGATCTATTGACATCAGGGAGTCTGATTCTAGGGCCAAATCAATTCCCCTGCCTAGGCAAAGGTGAGTAGCGCTGATGACCAAAAAATATGACCCCCTAGGATCCACATGGCCCTGAGATGGAAATCAGTGCCAACAACTTGGAGGCTGATGACTCTGATGTAGGGAAGGGCTTAACATGAGTTTGCCTGAAGACAGTGCTGAAGAACTGGCCTCAAAGAGTCAGTCCCGATATCCACTCAACACAGAGGGTATCAGTGTCAAGTATGTCAGATGCATTGTAATCAGAGAAAAGGAAGAAGAACTTGTTGCTGAACATACAGGCTTCAGAGGCAAGTCTGCTCTGAGTCCTTTGGTTCAGAGGCCGGCATTGGGAAAAAAGTTAAGAAAGGTGAAGGTTGGCCACCTCGATCCACCCTAGAAACACAGGAGATGGGATGATACCCAACTCCATCTGCATCTTTAAAAATGCAGCAGATGAAGGCCTGGAAGAAATAAAATTTGACAGTTCCCTTTCCGATGAATGACCACTAAAGGTTTTGTCCCTGATTACAATAGTTTCATTTGGTTGAGACTTGCATACTGCTGTAGAGGTACAGGTTGCTGGGGATGAATCCTCTTCTTTCTTAGGGATCTTTACATCTGAACAGGGCCAGCCTTTCTTTGGTTTTCTTTTCTTGGGTTTCCTATCTTTTTCTTTTTCCTTGCTTTAATCTGGTTTATTGGATAGGTCAGACTGAGAAAAAGGAAGTCCCTTCAAAATTAACTTATTTCTTCTGTTTATTAGTAAAATCATTTCTGTAACACTACTACTGCACAAGTCCATCTCAGACACACAACCCAGCAAACACACACAATATTAAAGCTATCCCCTTACCTAACCCTTATTTTAAAACCTAACCCACCAACACTCACACATCACATTCCTTGCCCCAATACCAACCCACATACCTCTGTCAACATTCTGATAATGTCCTTCTGAGTGTCTACATTCCAAACAACAACCATATACATAAGCAGATGCAAAGGCACAGACATATAGTCTCTCAGAGGTATATACATGCTCAGACAAACACATGCACAAAGATGCAGAAGTACAAACACACACACACACATATTTAAACAGACTGTTACTTATAGACATATGTGTACAGATATAACTACATTGTTGACTGTGTAGAGCACAGATGTCTGCAAGTACATGAATCAATTAATACATACATAATAGCATCACAATGTATTTTCTTTTGTTGCTGTTAAATGTATACTTGTGGCCATACAGCCAGACACCAGGCGCACACGCACACACACACACACACACACACACACACACACACACACACACACACACACACACACACATGCACACAGTTGTAACTGCTGCTGTAGTTAGTTCCATTATTTCTATACTTTTTTTTCACTTGCTAACCTCTGCTTTTTAAAAACTGTGGATAACGAACAGGCAGGAAAATGCTGCAAACGTAACATATTTCAGTCATGGCACAAAGACTTCTTGCCATGAATAGGTGCCTTTGTTTAAGTGAGCTCTCCATGTAGACTAATTCATACCTTTGCATTGTCAAGTATCAAATGGGGTTTGATGATTCCCCAAACCCATTTTATAAAGTTGATTATACAATAGATATTTGCACCAAGCCAGTCAAGAACATATTTACTTTCAGAGTTTAATCACTGTTAAATTTTATCAAAATGAGGATTAATGAACTATTCTGTTTCAATCATTTATGGAATCATGCTACTAAAAGTAAGGTTAAAAAATATGTTCAACTAATCTTAATGCTTTAGAAAGAAAAGAATTAGTGTTGGGCATTGGTACATAAAGGGAAACAGTCAAATATTTGTTTTTGTATTGGAGTTAAAGGCATACCTCTCATCAATAAGGAATCATGTGATGGTTTTATACACTGGCTGTCAGCATTAGACAAGCTGTAAAATAATGCATCTACTGGCATACCCATTCAGTCTTCTGTTGTCTTCTAATTTTGCCATGCATCTTTACAGTCAACAATGGAACATGACTGTTGAATACTTATATAAAAGACACAGTGCCAGGGCTGAGATACATGCAAAAATGCTTTGTAAATAAGAAAGTAAAGTTCAGATGAATTTTTTAAAGGTCCATGGGCAGTAGAAGCTAACATATCCAAAATGACACTGTTGTTAGCTAGACAGAAAGCTAGTGTGGCTAGTGAAACAGTACTGATTAGTTTTATTCTTCTCTTCTCATATCTCCTAACTCCCCTGTTTTTATGTAGTTTGGCTGTATATTCTACTCAGGCTGTACCCACCAGATTAAACTATGATTACCAACTCATTTCAGTTTAAGCAGCTGGAGTACAAAAATATGTCAGACATCACTGAAATCTACAAACCAAATTGTTCCAGTAGTTCTTGCAAAATATGTAGCCAAATATTCCTAAGGATTACTTAGTCTTAAACTGCAACACCTGTAATCAAGTTAAACAACTAGAAAATAAGCTTAAGACATACCACCTAGCTGTGCTGTACCATAGCATGCATATGACCACATATGTCATGTCATCATGAACAGCCCTATAGACAGCTTGCAGGCACTTAAGTAATGACATGCAGGATTAAACAGTTATGTATTCTTCATAATGTCCCATCTGTGTTGTCTATTTTCATTCTTCCTCAATTGTTGAGTTTGGCTCTGACTCTCTCATCTGACTCAGCTGCTTCTTCTAGATCACAGAATTCTTAAACTCTCAAATTCCTCCCTTTACCCATAATGCCCCACCAATCTCAGATCTAGTTTGCTGCCCATATAACTATCCGAGCAGTAGACCATAAGAAATGAATGGAAGCTGGAGCTCAAACAAGGAAGAGAGGTGCCTCCAAAACTCTTCAATCCCTCTAGGAGTAGAAAAAGAAGGGTGTAGGTGGCTGGGTGGAAAGTTGAGGAAGAATGAAATTGGATAACAGAGATGGAACATTATGGTGAGTACATAACTTTTTTATTCTGATGTCCATTTTCATTTATTCCTCAACTGTTGGGACAGAGTTCCCAGCTACCTAAATCCCAGGAGGACTCTAAGGAAGGCTGCTCTTTCCCTATAGACCAGGTCCAATTTGTAATGAGCAAGAAACGTAGGAGGATTATCCCATGTTGCAGCTGCACAAATATCATCCAAGGAAGTTCTGGACAAAAAGGTTGATGAAGTTGCCATAGACCTGGTGGAGTAGACTCTGGATGGTTTTGGCAAGGGTAAGCCCACTTTTTGATAAACAAAGGTAATACAATCAATTAACAATTTGGCCAAGATAACTTTAGATACAGGTTTGCATAGTTTTGAATCAGAAAAGGAAAGAAACAATTATTTGAACTTTCTTAGATCTTTAGTTCTGTGAAAGTAGAAACATAACTGTGCATATCTAACAAATGCAACAAATACTCATCTTTGTTCAAAAAAATTGGGAAGAACACTGAAAGATTAATGGCCTATTAATATTGGAGCCAGAAATAAGGATTCGTCTATAGAGAAACCCTATCCTTGTGAAAAACTAAATAAGAGGACCTAGAGGACAATGCTTGAAGTTCTGACACTTTTCTGGCAGATGTAATAGCAACAAAGAAAACAGTTTTTAGGTCAAAAATTTTAGATCAGATTTAGCCAAACGTTCAAAGGGAGGTTGAATCAAGGACTGACATACAATGTTTAAATCCCAAGAAGGTAGGATCCTTTAAAAGAGGTCTAAGTGAAAAGGTTCAACTTAGAAAGACTCTCTCTCATGTGCAGCTTGACAAGAGGAATCATGACAATCACATAAGCCACACACCCCAGAAAATTGAGATACTCTCTTGCTGAAGTACAAGATTGATTTGAGAAACTGAGGAAAGTTTCACCTGTTTCAAAAAAGCCTTTTTTATCTAAAACCCCAGTTTGTTTTGAAAAGAAGAAACCCATTGTAATCACTCTTTACATCTGGGAAAGACTCTGCAAAGATGAGTAAGACAACTAAACAAGAAAATATGTGAATGTCATTGGAGCTGTAGACAACTCAAAGAGTAATGCAGGGTGGGATGCCCCTCTTTACCTCGGGCCAGTGAGAGGCAGTCACTAAAACAGGAATGTATTTAAACAGAATTTCAAATGCAGCTCTCTGCATCAAGCACAATTTCTCTCAAGAGCACAGAGGGAACATGGTTCACTGGGACTGGACTCCCTGTCTCTCCAGATCCCAAACAAGACTCAATTTGGAGCACTGTGTCCCATTTCCAAATATCTGACACACACACACTTGAATATCTGATTTTTCACACAAGCACACACACACCTAGGAAAGGCTGACACAGATTCACTGGCTGTGAACCCTCTCTCCAGACTACAAGATAGATTGCTGTCACCAGTCAAATACTGTAAGGCTCTTACAAATGGTAACCAATTATACTGCGTCAAATTAATACTGATATAAATGGCAGAGTGTGACCAAAGCAGTAAAGCTCAAGAGTGGTCACAGTGTCACTAAAATAAGCGCAAGTACTCTCAAGATGTTAAAAGTATTGTCTAAAATACCAGTCACAATGAAAAGGTATAAAAATATTTAATAATGGATAAAATAGAGAACGGAAGAATACTTAATATTTAGTTACAATAAAGGACAGAGTTTTCAGTCACAGAAAATATAAAAATAACACAGTTGGATAGAATCCCACAGATGCAGATAAAGAAATAATACTAAACTAATCTCACTGTACTATTCCTAACTGAACTTAAGAGAAACTGTCCCTAGTTAACTCACTTAGTATCGCAAAGCAAGATGTACTACTGAGATACTCACTTCCATAGGGAAAGACGAGATACTACACACTGACTGCACTGTACAACTAACAACTGAACAAATGAACTGTGATAACTGACACAGATCTTTAATATCAGGTTCTAAAGAAAAACAAAAACAAATAACAAACTGTTGCTGCCAGAGTTCCATCCTTCTTCTGGTTACAGAATGACATCACATCTAGTAACTTGACTCTGGCACAATACACATTCAGAACTCTGTTAAGATTCTGTTGCAGCATTTTTAACATAAGCAACTTTTACAAATACATTTTTAATACAAGCATCTGCACAAATCAATGTATCAGTCAAATGACACAAGACTGTTAAGAAAACTTCAACCAGCCATGCTGTCATATGCCACACATGCACTGCTCCACTTCTCCTGGTACAGCTGGCAATACCTCACAACTTCACACAGGGAATTGAGGATGTGATGCAGTCAAAGAAAACCCAGGAAATTTCTTGATGCATTTGGCTATGCAAATGTGATGGTATGCATGTTTTATATCTAACATTACCATAAAGCTTCCCTGTGGAATGAGACATAACAGATTCTGAAGGGTCAAACATCTTGAATGTTGGTACTTTCACATACATATTTAGAAAGAGAGGATCTAGAACTGGTCTCCAAGAAGACTTATATTTTGGTAATAGAAACATTCTACAATACAAAACTTTGCCCTTTTGATTTAATTGTACTGATTCTAGGACTCCTATGGTGATTAAGTACTGAAGAACCTGAGGAAAAAAATATGTTTGGTTCAGAGAGTGAGGAGGAATTCCCCTGAAAGAAGTTACTTGAATCCAGTGCTAACTCATCAACCACTTTTAGCAATCAAGACTCTGAAATAATTTTTTGAACAAAAGGAAATAAATGTACAGAGCCAGTTTCTGGGACAGATTTGGTGAGATAGGGACAGACGGAGTGGGAGAGTGGAAAGAATGCTAGTATAATCATTATGAAATAGTAGACTGTATATTTTTTATTTCTAGTTTTTGTTTTATTTTTTTATTTATTTATTTATATTTGTTAACAGGGATAGTGCACTGATCTCCATGGACCATTTGCAGGCACAGCCCTGGTTGAATAGGATCACATAAGAAATAAACAAAACATATTTACAGATACAAGGATATGGTAAACTACATAGAGGCATCTCTTTCTCTCTCTCTCTCTCTCTATATATATATATATATATATATATATACATACACTTACACACACACACACACACACACACACACACACACACACACACACACACACACACACACACACATGTTTACAGATACAAGAATATGCTACAACATTTAGTTCAAGAAGTTAACAATCTCAAAACCATGGATAGAGAAATGTAAGCATGTTTAGCGGAGCTTTATGGGTAAGATGTAGCCATAACAACTGAGATGGTTTATGCTACAGAGACAGCAGCATATCATTATATAGAGAAGTATGGAGACATTAGAAGAGGCAAGTGAGAATAGCTGTAAGAAAAGATACCATGGAGATGACACAGAAAAGGTGAGAGAGGTATGTTTCCCTCTTGCCATCATTTTTTGTTTGGCATTTAAAGGTAGGGACTCTTTGTTTTCTTTCTTAAATGGGAAACAAGGAGCTGGGGCCTAAAAATATTATAAACTCCCTGTTTTAACTTCCCTCTATCATCAAATGGTTTGAGGACCTGGGTAGCAGATTTACCAAACAAAACCTATTTATCTAAAGCTGAATTTTAAATTTCAGACGTTAACTCATCAGAAAACTTTTTATTACATACTCAGGCATATCTCCTCAACACTGTAGGAGTAGAAGTGGCCCTAGACCCAGCATCTGCACAATCATGCACACTTCTTATTGCATGTTTTGATACTTAAGAAATGTTAGAAAGTTTAGAAGATCATTCAATCAAACTATGTACAAAAAAGAGCGAACATCCACATCTGACAGTTAAGAATTCTATACACCAAAGTGGAAGAAGAAAATATTCTCATACCTAATCTATTCAATACCTTTCCTTCTTTGTCCACAGGGTAAAAGCCTGTTTCTAGCTGGGAAGATGTGGATATGGCCGCAAGGTCAGACCTAAGGTAGGAAAACAAATACTTTTTAGTTTGAGAAACTTTATAAAGCCTATCAGCTTTTTTGGGGTACTGAAGGTTGAGAACCAGGGTTGTTACAAGCAACATTAAATACAACAGCAAGAGTTCTTTTGTAATTTGTTTTTTCTTTCTAGGTACAGCAGGAGCAGGGTTAGTATCCCAGCTGTGACCAAGGAGGACGCTTCAAATGCAGTAAACTTCACTGGAATGAGTCTGTTTGAAGATAAATTGTCATAGCGTGCTCATAAGCAGTGCATTTACACTTACACTAACAAACACAGTACCCCAAACACAATAATGCATAAGAAGCACACTAAATTCCTGTCAGAAATCCCTCTCAAAAAATTAAGTTAGACAGACAAAAAAAGGGCAGGTAAGTTATCACAGAGTGAGCACAAGCATTAACATATCCCACAACAGATCCTTCCCAAATAAAACACTTCCTGACACTAAACTTTTAAACAATATAATATTCATAAAGTTTTCACAAGCAGTACATTGTATCACTAAACAAGCCCCAGATATAGGCAAAGCTAAAAATAGCAGCCCATGACAGTAACATTCTGATATGAGAAAGTTACTGTATTTCTTAAAGGGGTAACACTACTAAAAGGCCCTAATAAAATAAACAGCACGTTTTTAAAGGGCGATATTCTGTGTGGAAGGGCTTCCCACTGGGGACTTACCTGCCAGAAATAAAGCTGAAGGCCTGCTGATAATCTTGTGAAGCCACTGAACTGCTTCTTTATGAGGCAGCAAGAAAGTATTGAAGGATCTTCACTCTGACTGCTGATTTTCCCTCCACAGGTCTACCCAATTAGCAGTCATAGTGATGGAATGGGAAGGAACCAGTGCTTTTGTAAGCTGACCAGTTGTTGTATCTTGGAAAAGACACAGTTCATATAGCCTAAAGGTTACTCCAGCAGTGGAATGATGAACATCATTATAGACAAATCCCAACTAGGTAGTACTGAACAGGCGTAGCACCCATGGAAATAGGGACAGACAATTTGCTCTCTACATCTACAGCCTCCACCACTAAGCAGGGACCTACATACAAGTAAAGAAGTCCATGCTTATAGTATGTCAGAGTTAATACTTTAATATGTAGGATACTCTATAGCACAGACATTAATTACAATGGGCTGCAAGGTTGGAGATCTGATTTTGAATACTGCCCTGTAACATCTACATTACTAGATTACTGTTTTCGTCTCATTTCAAGAAACTAAATGCAGTTATTTTGCTAATTTTCTTGCTTTCATCCTTTTCCTTTTTAGTATGCTGATGAGGTCATAACAAGGCCAAAATATGTATATTCACAGGGGGTTAGCTTTATTGGCCTGAAATTGTCCACTGAAAAGACTTAAAAAGAAATAAGTTATGGGCATTCAGAATCGTCATATAGCTGAAACACCTGATGCTCATAGGGATCATTTGCATATATCCCATGTGTCTCTGACACAAGAGGTTTGAGAGGTCACACAGTGAAAGTTCTAGCTTGGCTGGAGTTTTCATTTAGTTTTTACTGATTGTTTTTTCTGTGCCACCTTCTCACTCTTTGTTGTAGTTTGTTATGTGGGATATTTTGCAGCCACCCTAATGGTAATGGACATCAGCTTGGTATAACAGCCCTGTGTTTCTTATACTTAGTCAAACACTCTGTTTGTGCTGTGCTGATGAGGTCATAGCAAGGCCAAAATATACATATCCACAGCTAGTGGGGATTCACTTTATTGGCCTGAAATTGCCCATAGAAATTACTTAAAAAGAAATAAGTCATGGGCATTCAGAATCGCCATATAGCTGAAACACCTGGTGTTCATAGGGTCATTTGCATATATCCCATGTGCCTCTGACACAAGAGTTTTGAGAGGTTACTCAATGGAAGTTTCAGCCTGCCTTGAGTTTTCATTTAGTTTTTTACTTTTAAATGCTGTTAAAAGTTACAAAATCATGCATAATGTTTAACACTAAATAAGATGTCTATAAGTATATCAAACATATTTAGACTGTATCTAAATGCATCATTCACTTGGGGCGTGCTTCTGTTATGCCATTCAAAAATCTGAGTTGTACTTAACGTCAAAATTTCTTACCATGGGCTTTTTTATTTGCAAAACTATATTTTTGGGGCACCATGAGTTCAAGCAGTTATAAATAATAATATTCTTAGGGAAAAAAAACAGATATTCCCCTAAATATAAATACAGCCTGTCTAAAATGCAAATCAGAAAGTCAGTAAACTCTAGCAAATCCACACTCTTAACATAAATCTGGTAAATGTATGCAAATTATGCCACACCACACTCTATGTTGTAGCTACATCACCTGGTATATGCCAGGGACTTTGTTTGTGTCTTTCGGCTTTTCCCAGTTAGGGGTCGCCACAGCAGAACTCCGGTCCGCTAATGATTGGCAGTAGAGTTTTATGTGCTGGCTTGCCGGGCCTAATGCATAACCTTCAACAAAGGAATGCCCGTTCACGCATGTCGCCACACAGGAGACGCTCTAACTGATGTTTACCAAACACTAGGGTCATGTCTACTTATGGGAAAGGGAAGATACCACTAATACTCATGTTTCTACTATTACTACTACCACCATGTATTTAGAAAAAGGAAGATTAGAGAAAGACAATTTGGCAAAATCTGATTCATGTCTTACTTAACACATTACAATGAAAACCTAATAAAGCTGGTTTGTCAGATGTGATTCATCCAAACCTCTTTGACAGAAAATTCTCTAGGTTTTGCCAGAGAGCTAGTTCTGAGCTATGACAATGTCAAACTTAGTTCATTTAACTTGTAGGACTATGGAAAGTGTCACTCAATGGATATTTTCAGCAATTTTTACAGAACTCAGTCTCTAGCTGATTTTTAAAGTAATGATGAAATGATACTCAAGAGTACTTGCCAGAATGTCCATAAATGAAGCAGTAACTATTGGGTTTTTACCAAACTAAGTGGTTCAGCAGAACAGGAGTCAAGTCAAAAAACAAAACAGAATGAAGTACATTAAATAAATATAACAGTAATCAAATGTATTTTTATAAAGTACAAAAATAAATAAATAAGGATGTTTATTAAATGGATGTGAAATAAAAATGATATTTAATAAATACAAAAATTGTTTCACGTGAAATAGTGGAGCTTCTAAATTAGTAGCGGGCTGATGCTGTCAGTGGACTATGAACACCTTCCTTGATTTTCACACACAGCAAACAATGCAGTTCTTTTGATATTTGGATTAATGCCACTACATTATTGTCCCATCATGAACTTTGCTATGTCCAGTCTGTTTCTGAATGCTTCTCTAAACTTAAAAAAATATACAAATTAGAATCACATTTTTAACAACAAAAGGTTGATATACTTAGTCCTAAAAGTTTTGATCCCAAGTACTACAGCATAACATTCTAGAAAACATGCTGTCCAACTATCCTAATTAAAAAGCAAAAAAAAAAAAAAAATAGAATCATACACTAGCAGCAAGTTTTACATTGCAAGGGGTGACACTGCAAGATTAACCAGAAACCAGAAGAAAATAATTGTTCATCTGCCTTTTACAAAGCCTTCTGCCTGAAGCAGGACAGCACCATGTAAAATGTACCCCTTTACTTCCGCTGTTTCCCTTTCATTCAGATGGTAATACTTCACACTAGAAGCCAAAACAGCAATGTAAGTGTTCCCTCCCTTTCTTCACATACCTGACAACAAAATGATTGCTTCAGCTTTTATCCTACGTGTATTCTCAGCCTGATAATTTAAGAAAAATAAATAAAAGTAACCATCCACATGGAACTCGAGATGTTGATAATAAACCTTTGATATAACATATGAAAACACTTTTGAATGGAGTCTAAGGGGGTGTTTCCAGATCCTCTGGAGTTTACAGTCAAAGACAAATCAGGGAATGCAAGCCAAAGATGACACAACAAAGAAGTAGTGAAAACAAAAGAAGCATATGGCTAGAGCAGCAAAAGACTGTAAATTAAACATAAAGGAGAGATTAGATAATGAATGAGTATTCATATACAGAGCTCTTGCTGGAGGAGGGCTCAACCAATGCTGAGGGGTAATTGCCCACTCTACTGAAAATGCAGCAACAGGAAAGCAGATTCTTACATGTCACAAACTCATGAGCTGACCCCTTAGTGCAATTCATTCAACTTCTGATGTACCACTGTTGCCTAGAAATGACAGAAAACTGAATTATTAGACCATTTTTGACAGAGGGCAAACCACCTGTTGAAAATGAGCATTACTCTTATTTCACCATTGCCAGCTGCTATTGAATAAATGCATAGCTGGACTTCTAACACTTAATAGGATTATCAACATCCACTTCTTAGTGTTTTGCCTTTTATGACAGCTTCTTGTATGGATGCCAGCGTGAATCTGTCTGATCCAACCCGAGACAGACATTTTAATCATGAATGCTGAGGGGAGGCAAAGGCTTCCAGTAATTCATAGACGGCTTTAATTTTGGTGAAATCCTAAGCATTATAAAAAAGCAATAGCACCATTTTCCAAATCAATATCTTGTGGTCTTAGTGTTCCAAACCATTTATGAAAAATGTCTACATCACATTATCCACCTGTTCCTTCAACTACCAAAAGTACAGCCAGGAAATCAAATTTTCAAAGCTGTTACATGATTTCTCTAGCCCCAAACAACTGTATTGCACCTTTAAAAACTGATGATCACTTTCAGCATATTGACACTCGTACACATGCACACGCGCACACACACACACACACACACACACACACACACACACACACACACGCACGCACGCACACACACACACACACACACACACACACACACACACACACACACACACACACACACACACACACACACAGAGGGAAACTCAAGCAGGGTCAACATTATAAATGAATCTGGTGCTGGTGTCACATACAAAAGGTGCATTCATAAATGACATAGCTTCAAGCTCAAAAAGGCCCAAGGTCCACCTGCAAGTTCTCACTACTTCATCATTTTTTAACATAAAGCAAGTCCCTCATATTTTAGTCACTCTGCCCATACCCAATTAAATACCACCAGTGCACTGAATTCCTGTTACATCCCCTATTACACACACACACACACACACACACACACACACACACACACACACACACACACACACACACAAAACACAAGCTATAACTGTAAAAATGTATGATTATGTTGACTTGAGACAAACAGGTCATTCTTGTCTATTTGTATGTTGCTGTTAATCCTCTGTGCTGCCCCTTAAAATATGCATATTTTATTCTGCTTTAAGCAAATTTAAAACCTTGTGTTGTCATAAGTTCCATAATCTCATTAAGTAATACATTCAATTTTCCCACACCTTCTATATAAACAGCACTTCCTTGCTATTCATTATAATTCCATCTACCTGCTGCTCATGTCTTCTTTGCCTCATTCTCTTTCTGCTAAACTCAAGCCCTCTCAAGTGTACCTCTTTATGAGGAACGTTCCTCAGTTTGGGTCTGAAAAAGTCCATGTTCCTCGAAGTTCCACACTGAAACAATCTGTCACACATTCAGACTTGGGACTTTTTTAACTGAAATCTATGGCAAATAATACTGAATCATATTCATTCATAAAAAGAACTTATAAGTATAAATTAGCACATCACATTTAACCATCCTGTGAGACTCCTAGTTGAAGTTGTTACTAAGCTGTTAGTAGGTGTTTCACGTTTTGCCCATTTGTTCCACATTATGAGTAGTAGTGTTCCTCATTTTAGAGCTGGAAGGTTGAGAGCTATGTAAGACATCCATTATCACCATTGTCTGAAGGATTTCAAGCCTGCATGTGATGCAGCACTGCTGGTGATTCCCTGCGAGGTGAGAAACTATATTTTTGTCTTTGATAGAGCTGCTTTCTGTTTTACCTGTTCTATTTTGTTTTCTGATTTAAAAAATCTTGGCATGGTGATTTTATTCTGTGTGAGAGAGAGAGACATCTAGGCTCATATTTCACAAGTTTTTTTCACTGGTTAATTTGAATTGTCTCCTAAGTGATACTTAAATACAAAGTGAAATTCTGGGTCTTTGTCTGAAAGATTTCAAACCTGCATAAGGAATAGCACTGCTGGCGATTCCCTGCTAGGGGTTCCCACCCACCCTCTTGTTTGTCGGTCTTCTTTTTAAACCTGGTGATTTTAATATTACAACCCCTACTGTAAATTGAGATTAATAAGCTCCTCCCCTCCTACACTGCTGCTATCTTGGATTTTTTTAATTTGAATTATTTATCGGCCTTTCCTTGTGCCTATATCAAAAAAGTGCATTTTGCCTGTTATTGTCTGTTGTACTGATTCACTTCATCTGCACTCATTATCTAGCTACAGTAGTGTATTTTTACAATCTAGCAAGCACTTGTTTTCTCATCAAGGTCAGTGGATTTTCCTTCTAGTGCACTGGGGGGTTGTCTGGTCTGTCTAGGTTGAGGAAACACTTAAGATTTCTGCATGTAGTTTTATTGGTTGGAGAGCTTATTAATCAACTTATCTTGTTTTTACTGCCTTTATAAATTCTGTACAGTTGAGTGGCTCTTCGCTCATTTATACAAAGTGAAGTACTTTTATTGAATAATCACACTTTTATGAGATATTTGAGGTACACTGCTGGATGCATACCTTTAAGTTTGTTTGTGGTAGCACTTCATTCTGGACACTCTCTTAATGTGCTTTTACATTAGGAGGGCTATGATTATTCATCTAGTGGCTGTAATTGTGTATCTGGGCTTTCTGAGCTGGGAAATCCACAAAAGTGTTCCAAGTATTTTTTTCTTTGGACTTCTCTTATATACTGTGACTGTACTTCAGCAGTTTTAAAAAAACTGTACTGTTTGCTGCTGCTTTGCACTGTATTTTATTACTGCATTTGCTGCACGTTGTATTTCACACCAACTGTTGTTTTTACTTAATCTAAGAAAAGATCTGTTTGTGCTGTTTTATTCTGTTGCTATTATTAATTTAAGAAAAACCATGCTGCCTTTTACACTGTTGCTTATTCAATTTAAACATAAAAAAAAAATATATATATATATATATATATATATATATATATATATATATATATATATATATATATATATATACTGTGACTGTACTTCAGCAGTTTTAAAAAAAGTACAGTTTTGTACCTACCATAAATGTAGATGTTCGAGTGTACACCCTGCTGCAGTCATCACACTTGGGTTATCCTGTCGTCAGGCGGTCCCGCAGTCGGCCGGAATTCCAAAGTCTTGGTCCGGCGTCGGTGCGCCAGGGGTATATATATATTGGAACCGATGCCATTTTCTTCAGTTTTTCTTGCCCCAGATGTCAGGTGCCCCCAAAAAGGTGGTCAGTAATTAGTACCAAATTGAGTAAATTTTGCAAAAACACAAAATCCCTCCAGCTATAAGCAAATACATCAGGAAGGTATTGTAGACATTTTAGCCAGTTAGTTCAGAGGGGATGGAGGGAGGGTAACCTGGACTGCAACAGGGTGTACACTTGAACATTTACATTTATGGTAGGTACAAAACTGTACTATGTTCATCGTGTTACCCTGCTGCAGTCATCACACTTGAGTTGAATCCCAAAGCTAAGGATGGGTGGAGAAATCATAGAGGGTTATTGGAGGCTAGAAGGCCCGGCAGAACTGCAGTGGCAAAGCCAGCTCTAGTCTTAGAGTAAAGTGGTAAGTGATAGTGTTTGGTAAAGGTGTGTACTGAACTCCAAGTTGCAGCTTTCAAAACCTCCTTGGTTGGAACCCCCCTGAGGAAGGCTGTAGCTGTAGCTGTTGCCCTGGTAGAGTGGGCCCTAATGGTAGCAGGAACTGGTTTTCCATGATGGGTATAGCAAAAACGAATGCAATGTCCTATCCATTTGGAAATGGTTTGTTTTGATATAGCCTTCCCTTGTGAAGCTGTAGCATAGGATACAAAGAGCTGGTCAGATTTTCTGAAAACCTTAGTTTTATCCAAGTAGTAACGAAGTTGCCTGTAAATGTCCAAGGAATGCAGGAGTCTTTCCCCTTTGTTCTGTGGATTTGGGAAGAAGGTGGGTAAGTGGATGGTTTGATTTAAAGCCACACTGGAAACCACCTTAGGCATGAAGGAAGGATTAGTTCGTAGAGAAACTCTGTCTTGATGGAAAATGAGGAAAGGTTCCACTGCCATTAGTGCCTGTAGCTCTGAGACTCTTCTAGCTGAAGTTATTGCTAGCAGCAGGACAGTCTTCCATGACAGAAACTGTAGATCTGCAGAGAAAGCTGGTTCAAAGGGAGGTAGCGTAAGTTTTTCCAGAACAAAATTGAGGTCCCATGTTGGTGTAGGTGCTCTCCTGGGGGGTCTAATGTTTTTTGCCCCTCTGAGGAACTGTCTTAGAAGTGGATGTGAAAATAAGGGTGGATCCGTGTTGTAGTGGGCTGAAATAGCTGATGCATGGATTTTAATGGAAGAAAAAGAAAGTCCTTTGTGCAACATCTCAGTTAAGTACTGTAGAATCTGAGGCATGTGAGGCTGAAGTGTGTCTTGGTCTTTAGCTTGGTTCCAGGCACAAAACCTTTTCCATTTGTCCGAATATGCCTTCCAGGTGCTGGGCCTCCTAGCTTCCAGAATAACATCCATAACTGCTTGGGAAAAAGGAGCTGGTTGGATGCTTAGGTGATTTGCCATGCAGCCAGATTTAAGGTTTTGAGCTGGCTGTGAAGAATCTGATTGTTTTGCTGTGTGAGCAAATGGGCAATTTGTGGTAAAATCCAAGGTGGGCCCTGGGCCATATTCCTAAAAAGTGGGTACCAGTGCTGGCGTGGCCAGTCTGGGGCTATGAGTATCAGTCGTGGTTTCTCCTTTCTGACTTTCAAAAGCACCTTTGTGAGGAGAGGCAATGGAGGGAAGGCATATACTGTCAGGTTTTTCCAACTGAATGAGAGTGCGTCCACTTTCCAAGCTTGGTGGTGCAGTGTCCTTGTACAAAAGTTTGTTAGTTGATAGTTATGAGGACTGGCAAACAGGTCTACGTCTGGAAGGCCCCATTTTTGAGTCATCATTGCAAATACTTGTGGATCCAGTTTCCACTCGTGGAGATCCATGATGTTTCTGCTGAGGTCGTCTGCCAATGTGTTCTTTTTTTCCTGGCAGGAATTGAGTTTGTAGCTGAACTTGGTAAGCCAGAGCTGTGTTCCACAAGGTCATTGCTTGCCTGCATAGAGGGTAGGAGTGTGTACCCCCTTGTTTGTTTATGTACCACATTACTGTGGTGTTGTCCGTCCTTATTGTAAGTTGTCCTGGATGTAATAGATTCTTGAAGGCTGTCAGAGCATTCTGTACAGGTAGCATCTCTTTTTGATTGATGTGCAGATTCCTTTGATCTGCAGTCCATATGCCTTGAACGCACTGGCCTGCCATGTGTGCCTCCCAGGCGTAGTCCGATGCATCTGTTGTCATAGTTTGCCTGGCTGGGCGCAAGGTGAAAGGCTGACCCTTGTTGAGGTGACATGCCTGTGACCACCATAGAAACTCCTGTTGTAGGCAGGGAATGAGAGATATCATTGTGTCCAAGCTGTGGCTGTGTTGAGACCATACGCTTTTTAGGTACCACTGTAATTTCCTCATATGCAGCTTTGCAAATGGTATTAGTAGTATGCAAGATGCCATGAAGCCCAAGGCCTGCACAATGTTTCTTGCAGGTAGTTGGGTCTTTGTTGCCATTGTTTTGAAATATTGAGTCAGTTGTAGTTGTTTGTCTGGCATCAGATAAGCCTTCTGGGCCGTTGTATTCAAGCTGGCACCCAGGAATGTCATATTTTGTGAGGGTACTAGTTTTGATTTCTTTTCGTTTTCTGTGTACCCTAGGCAACTTAGAAGATGTTTTACAAAAGCCAGATGTTGTAAGAGGATGTCCTTGCTTTCTGCTTGGATGAGGCAGTCGTCCAGGTATGGGTATATTTGAAATCCTCTTTGTCTGCAGTATGCAATTACTGGTGCCAGGCATTTTGTGAAGACCCTGGGCGCAGTAGATAAGCCAAAGGGCAGTGCAGAGAATTGGTAATGGGTTGAACCTGCAATGAAATGGAGGTATCTTCTGCAACTTTGTTTGATAGGGACATGCAGGTATGCTTCCTTGAGGTCCAACGTTACTAGCCATGCTTTCTTGCCCAACATGGGAAGAAGCTGCTGTAGTGTTAGCATCTTGAATTTGGGTACTTGTAAGAAGGTGTTTAGAATTGAAAGGTCCAGAATTGGTCTCCAGGCATTGTCCTTTCTGGGAACTAGAAAGAGTCTTGAGTAAAATCCTTGGCCTTGCTCTCGAGTAGGTACCAGTTGAATGGCTCTCATGTCCATGAGAGCTGTAATTTGTTTTTGTGCCTCTGCCCATTGATTTTGTGGCAGGTTTGGCATTCCTCTTTTCATTGGCAAGGTGTGAAAGTGGAATCTGTATTCTCGTAAAATTATGTCTAGGACCCATTTGTCCTTTGTGACAATGTGCCAGTTGTTTGAAAACAGTGCGAGTTTTCCTCCCGAGGGGGCAGCCAAGAGAGTGTTACTTGGCCAGATGAGGTGCAAGTCATTGAGTTTGCCTTCTATTAGGTTGGGACCTGTCTTCTCCTCCCTTCTGTGTTGCAGTGCCCCATTGTTGAGGTTTGTACTGGGCTTGTGGTTGTCCTCTGCCTCTTGGACGTCTGTATTTACCCCTCTGTGGTCTGTCAGTAGCTGGAAAGGACCAATTTTTTGTTGGCCAATTTCTGCTGAAGCGAGGGGGCTGTACCTGTAGGCTATACATTGTGAAAGCCATTTGGATAAGGTAACCTTGGACACTGGTTGGCCTTTTCTCATATCAGAATAAGAGACAAAGAGCTGATCTGACTTTCTGATTTCTGAAGTTCTATGTAAGTAGAAACTTAACTGCCTATGAACGTCCAGCAAATGCAGTGAATATTCTTTATTCTGGAAATTTAGGATGAAAACTGGCAGCTCAATAGACTGACTGAGGTTATTTTCCGACACAACGTTGGGTAAAAATGAGGGGTTAGTGCGTAAGGAAACTCTGTCCTTATGAAAAACTAGGTGTGGAGGCTTGGCAGACAAAGCTTGTAATTCCGAAACTCTCCTATCCGAAGTAATAGCCACTAAGAAGAGTGTTTTCCAGGAGAGATACTTCAAATCACAGGTAGCAGATGGTTCAAATGGAGGTCAGATAATATTTGATAAAATGAAATTTAAATCACAGGGTGGTGATGGGTTTTGGTAAGGAGGTCTTGAAATCGTAGTCCCTTTTAGAACTGCCTTACAAAGTCTGTTTAACATGATTCCAGAGCCATTTTCACCTATATGAAAATTAGGAATTGCTGCCAACTTAACTATAATAGTGGCCGCAGCAGCACCTTCATTAAAAAATTTTGCCTATCCGATTATTGCTAACCCATGCAACAAATCTCTTCCCTTTACCTCTGTGCAATTTTTGTGCAGATGTTTTATGGGAAGATAATAAAATATGTTTAACTGGAGAGGAAAGGAGAGGAAGCCTGGTGATTAGGGGAACTGGAGCAGCCAAGCTGTTAGTTTGAGATTGTTCAGGTTGGGAAGAACTATTCCTGACGGGTGATTCAGAAGGTCTGGAGCAGGGTCCAGAATCCATGGTTCATCCCATACTTGAGGCCGAAGAAAGGGGAAACAAATGTGTTGAGGCCAATAGGGGGCAATTAGAATTATTGTCATCTCCAACAAACTTGCTTTCTGCAAAAATTTGGGAATTACAAGAACTGGCAGAAAAGCCAATCATGAACAAGTGCATCTCTTGGTGACTCTCCTGGAGGAGGGATTAGGGCAAAGGAGTTGCTGCATTTGACATTGCTGGGCAATACAAAGAGATCACAGCAAGGCTGGCCCCATTTTCAGAAGATCTGTTCGGTAACTTTCTGACTGAGAGACCACTCGTGCAGCCATAATATGTCTCTGTTCAATTTGTCTGCGATCATGTTTGTTTATGTACCAGACCATAGATATGCTGTCTGATTGCTATCATTCCCAGAGGGAAGGAGTTTTGAAATGCTTGCAACGCTAAAAGCACCGCCCTCATCTCCAGAATGTTTATGTGCAAATGAGCCTCGCATTGTTGCCAGATGCCTTGAACTGTCTTCCCTAGATAATGCCCCCCAACCTATCTGGGAAGCGTCCATGATTACCATGGCCTGGGGTTGAGGTGGAATAAAGTGACAGCCTTGAGATACCAAGGGAGAGTGTATCCACCATTGGAGATCTTTTTTGCAGGAATTGGTTATTATGATCTTGAGGACATTGGAAGTTCCAGAATTGACCATTGTGTGGAAAGTAACCACTGAAGTATCCTCGTATGAAGATGAGCTAGGGGAATGAGGATGACTGAAGCAGCCATTTTCCCCGAATACCTGGAGAACTAGTTTTGCAGAAGCTAATTTTTATTCCTGATTGACAGTCTGACAGAATGGCAAAGATTGTCTACTCTGTCTTGTGGAAGTTTTGCTATTAATGTAGTTGTGTTTATCTCTGCTCCAATGAAGACCAAGCTTTGACATGGCTCTATAGCAGATTTTTCATAATTTATGGTAATACCAGAGAGGAGCAGAGTTGAAGAGTATAGTCCCTGGCTTCTGTCAAAAGATGCCTGGTCAGGGTGGTTATGAGCCATCCAAATACGGAAACACCCAGAATACTCAGTGTCGCAGGTGAGCCGCCACTACTGCCATGCATTTGGTGAACACCCTGGGGGCTGTAGTGAGACCAAATGGCAGAGCTTGAAACTGGAAATGGCTGGTTCCCAGATGAAAGTGCAACTACCTTCTGGACTGCCTTTCCATTTGTATATGGTATACGCATCCTGAAGGTCTATGGAGTACATGCAATTGTCTTTTTCCAGGAATAAAAGTATCAGCTGCAGTGTCACCATCTGGAAGTTGGTCTTTTTCGCAGATTTGTTCAGATTGCTGAGATCCAAATTAAGCCTCCAGTCCCCTGTTTTCTTTGGAACTATAAAGAATCTTGAGTGAGTTCCGGATCCTCTCTGGTCTCCAGGGACTTCTTGGATGACTCTTTTAATTAGCAACTTTTGAATTTCTAATGTTGCTTGATCCTTCTGACAGAGTCGAATGTCTGCAACTGACTTGCTTATGTGAGTGGGGAAGGAGAAGGGAATAATATATCCTCTGGATATTATGTCCTGCACCCATTTGTCATTTGTTATCTTTTGCCAGGTTTCGCAGTGCAGAGACGATCAACCCCCGACTGCCTCCAGAGGCAAGCAATCGGGCACTCCTTCAGGAGTGCTGGAAAGGTCTACCAAAGAAAGATTCTCTCCTGGTTCTGTGGGCCTCCCCTGCCGTGAGGGTGGCATCTTCCATTATTGCTCCCCCCTCTGCCTCTAGGGGGACTTTCACCCTGTGTGTCACGGAAAGAACTTTGTGACTTTCTGAACCACATTTTCCCACTACCTCTATGACCTTTGGGAAGAGGTCTGGTAGGTGTGGAAAAACACACTCCAATGGCAGACAAGGTCTTACCTTCCTGAACACACCTGGTAAGCATTTCTTTAAACTTTGGCCCAAAAAGAGAAGAGCCATCAAAGAGGCATTAATGAAAGAAGACTTGAAGGGTTCAACAAAATCACAAGGGCACATCTGGGCCTGCTTCCTTACAGAAATATATGAACCCGCCTCCCTACTCATTCCATCTGCTGCATATTATATGAGCCTCGTGGAAGAGTTTATGACTGAATTGAGGGTGGTGAGATGAGCATTGACTTTATCTGCCTCTGCGCCAGCTACAGCTCCTTGAAAAGAGTCTGAAAGTTCCTTCTACAGGTCCCTCTGTAATCTTGTAAAGTGTATAAGGTTGTTCAGTAACCATAAGGCAAAGGTCGCTAATGAAAAGGTGTGCTTCCCATACCTATCCATGGTCCTAAAAAAAGAAGTTATGTACTCACCATAACGTTCCATGTGAGTTGTTTATCTCACTTTCATTCTTACTGATGGGTTCAGAGCTGATCCTCAGCTCTGACTCGGCCAACTGCAAAAGCTAGAGGTCTTCAACCAGCTCAAGGCCAACTCTCTATCCCATGGTGCACCCTGATCTTCCCTCAGATCTTGTTTGCTGCCAAATGACTACCTGCTACCATTAATATGCCACTCTGAGAGCTGAATAGGAGACAATGCACCATATAGCAAAGGTGATGGACCTCAAGTAGACTGGATGGGGGTTGGAGGGTCGGACGTAAGAATGAAGGCGAGATGAACAACTCACATGGAATGTTATGGTGAGTACATAACTTCTTTATGTGAAGTTGTTCTATCTCGCTGTTCATTCTTACTGACGGGTAGCATCCCAAGCACCATCTTTCTCGGGTGGCTGATGGAAGAATGTTCCTCAGAACTGTGGAACCAAAGGAGGTCCTGTCCCTGGAGGCCTTGTCTACTTTGTAATGAGTGATAAAGGTATGAGGCCTTGACCAGGTGGCTGCTGCCCAAATAGAATCTAATGGTAACCTTGCAGAAAAGGCTAATGAGGTAGAAACTGCTCTAGTAGAGTGGGCCTTTATTTTCTGTTGTAAGGGAGCATTCTCTGAACTACAAATGAAAGAAATGCAATCTGATATCTATCTTCACAAGGTTACTTTTGTCACTGTGACACTTTTTTTTTGACTCCGAAAAAGAAACAAAGAGCTGATCCGTTGATCTGAATTGTTTCGTTCTATCTAGATAAAATCAGCGTTGTCTATGAACATCAAGTTTGTGCAGCATGTGTTTAATACTATTTGCATATTTAGGAAAGAAAATGGGCAACTCAATGGATTAGTTAAAATTTGTCTAAATGTATGAAAGAATACAGTGCACCAAGGTAGCACACAATAAACGTTTTAATAAAATAAAAACAGGAACAGAATGGTGAGCCCTTTCACAATTATCGTTGCTTCATCAGACATAACTCAAAGGTAACTCAATGCTTAAATAGATACAAGAGAATCAATTAACATATCAATTGTGGTTAACCAATGATGTCATTCTTACAATTAGCAACCATAGAACATTGAACTCCAATTAGTATGATCCTGTAAAGAAACTAAAACCACATATAAATATATATAAAAACCATAAACTGAAACTAGTCAAAAAATAGAATATAATATGAAATTCACAAGCCCTTCATAGGGGCAACCTCACAAACTAGTGTTTAAGGCGTCTGGCTTTTAAAAAAGGAATTAAGGATGTATTTTTTCATACATTTGGACATTTTCTTGCACCTTGGTTTTACCCGCAGCCGTTTTCTTTTTGTTTTAGTTAAAATTTGTCTCTGAACAAACTTTTGGTAAGAAGGATGGATTAGTTCTTAGCGAAACTCTTTCATTATGGAAAAATCAAATAAGGAGGCTTGATGGTCAAGGCCTGCAACTCAGAAATCCACTGAGCAGAAGTAATAGCTATCAAAAATATAGTCTTCCATGAAAGGAATTTCAAATGACAGGACGTGGCTGATTCGAAAGGAGGTAATATAATTCGGGAGAGAACAAAATCTTAGATTCCATGGCATGGCTGGTGCTCTGGTTGGTGGTCTCAAATGAATGGTACCTTTAATAAAGGCTTTAGAGAGTCGATGTGACATGACATTAGAACCTTGGAAGCCAAGATGAAAGTTTGAGATTGCTGCTAATTGAACTCTGATGGCAGCTGCAGCAGCTCCTTTGTTGTAAAGTTTAGTCAGAAATTCCAGTATAGATGAGATCGGAGCTAGGTAGGAATCAACATCATTCTGAGATGCCCATAGAGAAAATCTCTTCCATTTGCTAAGATATAACTTTCTGGTAGATGATTTATGGCAGGATGACAGGATGTTATAATATGTTGGGCCTCCGCTGAGAGGTTGTAAATCCTGGCTATTGTTGGAATTGGAGCAACCAAGATGTCAGTTTGAGAAGGATGAAGAGCCCATGATGAATGGGTCAGCAGATCCAGAACTGGGTCTGGGATCCAGGGTTCTTCCAAGAGATGAGGCTGGAGGAAGGGAAACTAAATTTGCCGAGGCCAGTAAGGGGCTATTAAGATTATGGTCCTTCCCAGAGACTTTGCTTTCTGTAATACTTTGGGTGTCAGAGGGACGGGGGAAAAGGCATAAAGGAGACCCAGGGGCCAATTGTGCACTAGTGCATCCCTTGGGGCATCTCCCGGCGGGGGGGATCAGGGCAAAGTAGCTGCTGTACTTCATGTTTGGTGGGGTTGCAAAGAGATCGCAGCAAGGCTGGCCCCACCTGTGGAATATCTGTTCAGCTACTTGTTTCTTTAGGGACCACTCATGAGGCAAAAGAATTGCCCTGCTTAGCTTGTCTATCACATTGGATCTCCCTGGGATGTGCGTTGCTATCAGAAAGCGCTGGGTGGAATTTGCCCACTGCCATACTCTCTGGGCCTCTCGACACAGGGGATACGATTTGGTTCCTTCTTGTTTGTTTATGTACCAGACCACTGACATGTTGTCTGTCTGAATTGCAATTGTTCCTGGAGGCAGACAGTCTTGAAAGGACTGCAACGCTAGAAGTACCGCTCTCATCTCCATAACATTTATATGCAGATGAGCCTCATGTTTATTCCACGTGCCTTGGGTTGTTCTTCCCTGATAATGCCCCCCAACCCTATCAAGGAAGCGTCCATGGTCACCGTGTCTAAGGAATTGGGGAGAACGAATGGATGGCCTCGAGTTACCTGTTGAGATGTCAGCCACTATTGAAGGTCCTTCTTGCACATATTCATTATAATGATTTGGTGTGACATTTGGAGTTCCTGAAAGGACCATTGAGAGAATAGGAGCCACTGTAGAACTCACATGTGCATTTGAGCGAGGGGAATGGCTATGATCACTGCCACCATTGATCCCAGCAAGTTGAGTACCATTGAGACTGGGGCAAGTCTAATATTTGTTTTTGTAAGAGACAAACTCTTTCTGGAGGCAGACTTAACGTCACTGAAACTGTGTTTAGTTCTGCTCCTATAAAAATGGTCTGTTGCAATGGCGATAAGGCAGATTTTTCTGAGTTGATGGTAATCCCCAATTGACTGCAGAGATCTAAGGTTGTGTCCCTCGCCTGAATGAGTTGATGTTTGGTGGTACATCTCAGGATAGCGGTGACTACTGCCATACATGTGGTGAAAACTCTGGGGGCTGTAGTGAGTCCAAAGGGTAGAGCGCGAAATTGATAATGGCTGGCTCCCAGCCAGAAGTGTAGATGATCCCTGGATGGCCTGTCCATCTTTATGTGGTAGTACGCATCCTGAAGGTCTATAGAGCACATCCAATTGTCTTTCCCCAGAAAAGGGAGTACTGACTGAAGCGTGACCATCTTTTTTACTGACTTGTTTAGTCTGCTGAGGTCCAGAATAGGTCTCCAGCTCCCTGTTTTCACTGGAACTAACAAGAACCTTGAGTAAGTTCCAGATGCTGGATGACTCTTTTCTCCAGCAACCTTTGGACTTCTAAGGCTGCTTGGTCCCTGTGAATGGGTGGAAAATCTGGGATTTTTTTTTACTAGAGGGAGTGGAGTGGCAAAGGGAATTGAGTATCCTTTGGATATTATGCTTTGTACCCAGCTGTCTTTTGTTATTTTTAGACAGGCGCCTAGGTACAAAGAAAGGCGTCCCCCGACTGCCTCCAGAGATGAACAGTCAGGCCTCCATTCAGGAGCGCTGATAGGGCTTGCAAAGTACTGATCTCTGTCCCCCTGGTTCTGCAGACCCCCTCCACCGCATGGGTGATGTTTTCTGTTATTACCCCCTCCTCTGCCTCTAGAGGGGGTTTCACCACGAGTGTTCTGGAAAGATCCTTGAGATTTACGGAACCATATCTTTCCACCCCCCTCCCTTTGGGGTAAGATCTACTCGGGGTAGAAAAAAGTACTCTGACAGCAGACAAGGTCTTTCCATTCACTCCAGGTAAGTGTTTCCTTTACCTTTGGTCCGAAAAGGGAGGAACCGTCAAAGGGGATGTTAATGAAGGAAGACTTAAAGGGTTCCACAAAGGAACATAAGCGCATCCAGGAATGTCTCCTGAGAGCGATTCCTGTACCCGCTGCTCTGCTCGTACCATCAGCTGCATATGATAACAGATGCATGGACGAGTTCACAATCGAATTAAGAGTGGAGAGCTGGGAAGTTACCTTGTCCGAAACTTCCGCAACACTGAACCCTGCAGGGTGTCTCCCAGCTCCTTCAGGAGATCCCTTTATAATCTAGTGAAATGTGTGAGGTAGTTCAGCGATCGAAGGACAAAGGCCGCTGAACTAAACATACGTTTCCCGTATGTCTCCATGACCCTGAATTCTCTATTAGGAGGATGAAGAGATGAAGACGTCTCTGATAATTCCTTCTTGGTGGCTGCCACCACCACCATAGTATCAACAGGCACTCCTTTAGTAAGATAAGCTCTATCTTGAGGGCAAGTTATAAATTTATTAGACCTCCTGGGTATAGGCTACGTGGTGTCTGGGGACTCCCATGCCCTTCGAGTGAGTAATTCAAGCAACTCATCAAAGGGTGGAGACACCCAAGAGGTGGAGGGTTGAGACCCAAAAGCCTTCAGGAGGACTGACTCATCATCAGTGGGGTTAAGGGATTTCCAGGCACCCCTCTGTTTAAGAATTTCTAAGATATCTGCAAAGGAGATATCTTCTGTGGGGGACCGTGGGGACCCTTCTGACTCATCCAAGTCAGTATCTGAAGTGAGAGACTCCTGTGGGGAGTCCAGATGTTTCCTCTTGCAAAGTCTCTTCCTAGGCAACTCTTCAGTGGGAGCTTCTGGAGAGGTCTCGGAAGAACATGGCTTACCCGTTGAGGCTTCCTGAGGCTCAGGATTTCTATGCTTTAATGGAGAGTGTGATGAAGAGGCAGACACTGGTGCTTTCAGGGAGGGAGCTGCCGGAACTGATGGAGTGGCCATCGGGGTGGACAAGGCCCTGCTCATAGCCTCAAAAGCTCCTCGGTCCCAATGAGAGGAATCCCTCAGATCCGAAGATTCGATGATGGAAACTGTCTGCACCGGTACAGAGGGATCCAAGCCAGAGGTCGAGGCCAAACTCACTCAAGCTGAAACCCCGAGAGGTAAAGTCGGCACCAAGTCAGTCCTACTATCCTCCCCGGATCCGACTGGTGAGTGTCAACTCCGAGATCCTTCAGTCGGCACCGAAGACATCAGGGCAGTCGGAGCCGAAAAGCCTAGAGTAGGTGTTGGTCCTGAGGGTTCCACCATCATCAGTTCCGTGGTCTCTGGCTCCGAAACTTCCATGCAGATTGGAGGAGGAAAAGAAGATGTTGGGGGAACTAAAGTCAGCTCCGAAGCCCCCGGGGGTCGGTGCCAATAAATTTTTGCCAGGACCAGTATCTGTAGAAGCTCCTTCATCATGCGGTCCACATCCAAATCAGACAGTCTACTTGAGGCCTGTGAAAAATGTGACGAAGCCACCGATTGTAAAATAGGAGATTTTAATGTAGGAGATACCGGCTCCCAGGTCAGGGACTGGCTCCTAACCATAATGACAGTCAGTCCTGAAGGCTGTGGAACTGATGTTGAAGCTTTCCTAGAGGCTGATTTTGAAGTGGATGGACTCTTCGTTGGTTCCGTAGGCTTTTTGGAGTGCTTGTCAGACTTATCTAGCGACACTTGGAAAAAGGATTTTAATAGACCCTTATCCATGAGTTTTCTTTTCCTTTCAAGCAACACTCTGGAGCTAAAAAAGTGGCATATAGCACAGCTTTCCTGCAGGTGTACCTCACCCAAACAGCAGACACATTCAGTATTGTCCATCGGTGATAGACATCTTTTCCCCACATCTTGGGCATTTTTTGAAGCCAGACTTGGCTTTTTCCTTCTCCTGATGAGACATAGTATCAGAGACAAATATATATTCAGAAGTACAAAAGAAAATACCAACAGTAATATTTCACAGCAAGTATTGCCCTGTAAATAAGAGGGCTCTAAAACTAATATCCACACTGAACCAACTATTAAAGCCTTGTAAAAAAAAAAAAGGCTCTGAGAAAATTTAGCTATTAATACAAATTTAAGCTAAGATAAACTATCTGCCCTGTAATAAATAAGGGCTCTAATTTAACAGATAACACACAATATAATGCTAGAGATAGGGAGAAAAAAAGGCCTAAAAACATGGCCACTAACATCTAATTATTAATATTAGCATAAGGTTACACTAAGTTAAACTATGTGCCCTGTGAAAAAGAAGGGCTCTAATTTAATAGATACACACACTCAATATAATTCTAGAGATAGAGAGAATAAAGGCCTAAAAACATGGCCACTAATATCTCACTACTTTAACTATAGAGTTAACAAACTGAGTAGAGATAGGGAGAAAAAAAGGCCTAAAACATGGCCACTAATATCTAACTATATTATCTATGCTCTAAACTATTTAAATCACTAACTAACAGGCTAAGCTATTTTAAACACTTATTTATCAGAAAAATAAAGTTATTCACTGGCCAGAGCTGGTGAACGTCCGATCAAGTTGCAGCGGCAAACAAGATCTGAGGGAAGATCAGGGTGCATCATGGGATAGGGAGTTGGCCTCAAGCTGGTTGAAGACCTTGAGCTTTTGCAGTTGGCTGAGTCGGCTCTGAACCCATTAGTAAGAATGAACGGCAAGAAAGAACAACTTCACATTCCTTATTCGGAGGATGGATAGAGGAACTGGTCTTAGTTCCTTTTTGGTGGCCGCTGCCAGGACCATGGCATCAACTGCTACTCCTTTCACCAAGAATGGCTTGTCCTTTGTATCAGTAATGCATTTATTTGGCCTCCAAGGAGTAAGTGTTATGGAATCTCGGGTCTCCCAAGCCTTCTGAGAGATTAAATCAATAAGCTTATCAGAAGGAGGGTCACCAAAGAGGTTGAAGGGCAAGACCCAAAAGCCTTTGGGTATATTGACTCTTCAGTTGAAGGAGATGTGGACTGCCAGTCAACACTCTGCTTTAAAATTTCCAGGATGTCTCCAAAGGAGACATCTTCAGGACGTAACTGTGGGGACCCTTCTGCCTCATCGTGGTCAGTATCAGACATGACAGTCTCCTCCGGGGAGACAAGATGCTTCCTTTTGCAGGTCCTCTTCCAAGGGACTTCCCCACTGGGATAATCTGGAGAGGATCAGCTGAAGGAGATGTGGACTGCCAGTCACCTCTCTGCTTTAAAATTTCCAGGATGTCTCCAAAGGCGACATCTTCAGGAGAAAACTGTTGGGACCCTTCTGCCTCATTGAGGTCAGTATCAGACGTGATGGACTCCTCCGGGGAGACAAGATGTTTCCTTTTGCAGGTCCTCTTCCAAAAGACTTCCCCAGTGGGATAATCTGGAGAGGTTTCAGAAAAGGGGGAGTCCCCTGTGGGACATCCTGATGCCTGGGGTCTCTGTGGTCCTGTGGAGAGGGTACATGAGAACCCTAAAGACATCTAACCAGAAATGGGAGGAAGATCGGAGAAGGACTGTGTCTTAGACTGGGAAGTAGTCAAAACCCTCCTCATGATGTCAAAGACAGTCAGTCCTTGCTCCGAAGAACACCCAGGCTCCAACAAAAGGGTTGATGGGGCAGAAGGAATCTCCAGCGCAGAAGACAGAAGCTCTGAAGCAGAGGTAGGAGCTGAATTCACCCGTGCCACAGCCCCCAGATGCAGGGTCAAATCCGGAGAGATCTGAACCGGCTCTGCGGACCCAACCGGAGAGTGCCGGCTCCTAGAGGTCTCCTGCTCTGACTGGATGGAAACACTCAGGGCAGACATTGGATCTGAAGAACCTAAGGGTCCTGCATCCGATACAGACACAAGCTGGATATTGGAATTTTCTTGCTACAAAACCAAAGGATGGCTCAGAGGAGGAGCAGGCAGGCACCAAGGGAGAGGATTGTGTCTGATACAATTCATTTGGGTTCACATCCAACAGCAGTTTGGCAAAGGCCGGTGTCTTTAGCAGCCTCTGCAATAACCCTGTCCATGTCTTCATCAGACAAACTCCTGGTGGACTGAGTAGAAAGAGTAGGAGATCTTGACTTCATCAAATATGGTGATGGGAGCTGTGACGCCTCTGCAATGGCTCAGTAATTAAGGAGCCTCAGTCCTCCCCACTAGCACGAGTGAGGGACATGCACATTGGAAGGATGACAAGTACACACACAGTAAAGTACAATTTCCCTTAAGAGCACACATAGATCACAGTCAATCTGGGGCTGGTTTCTCCCTCTTTCTCCAGATCCCCAATAAGACTCCCCACTGGCACAGCTATAGAGCTGAGTCCTTAGCCACGATTCCAAGCCAAGTCCTCCCAGCACTCTATCTGTCCAACCGGTGCTTCTTGTCCCTGCCCAAGTAGCTCACAGACACACACACACACACACACACACACACACACACACACACACACACACACACACACACACACACACACATACATACACACACTTTGAGATTTGATTTATACACAAACACACACCTGGTTTACTAGCTATGCCCCCTTCTGCCCAGACCATAAGGTAGTTAGCACTGCCACCAGAACCCCTTATAAGCTACTTTAAGCCCTTCCCAAAGGGTGACCAATCTTACTGTGTAATGTTTATTTATTTTATTTATTTTTATTTTATTTATTTTATATTTGTTAACCGGGAAAGTCCAACTGGATACAGGTCCATTTTTAGCGCAGGCCCGGGGAGAAAAACTCCAAATGTACAAAAACAAGTGTAAATACAATGAAATTATTACAGTGAGTTATCACAAAACAGATTTGTTTAACAATATGTTCACACAGGTACATGTTTTTCTCACATACACACAGCAAAGGTTGGAAGCAAGTAGCTGAGAATGCAATAGTTAAAGCTTTCATCTGAAAAAGGAAAACACATATATTAAGGTGGTTATCATACATGGTGTAGTGTTAACTTTAAATCTTTCCAGTAGGTGGGTGATGCACAGAATTTTAAACAGTTAGAGAGTCAAGAGTTTTATTCTTGTAGTAAGGTTCTCATTTATGAATTATGTTTGAGTGGGGGTTAGTCATGGTTTGTAGAGGGACAAAACCACTGCATTTTTAGGTATTTCTTAAGGGATGTTTTGAATTGGGATAAGGAGGGGTCAATGGTGAGTTCAGCAGGAAGTAGGTTCCAGTTTTTACCGGCAGAGTTGGAGAATAGTGATTCACCAGCTGAACTGTTGGTTTTAACAGTTTGCACTAGCAATTTTTTGGAAGAGCGAAGGGATTTTAGGTTACTGTAGGGGGTAATAATATTTTTCAGTATGGGTGTACTGTCTGGTTGGTAGAGGATTTTGTGAACAACTATTAGTTGGTTATATTGCAGTTAATAGGGTAGTTCAAGCCAGTCTAACGACTGAAGGTTAAGGCAGTGATGGGTTCTATAAGATGATCCTGTGGCAAATCTGGCAATGTTATTGTAGCACCTAGTAAATTTATTGAGGTTTGATTTGCTCAGGTTTATGAAGATGGGTGAGGCATAAAGAACGGTTGATAGCAGATGTGTACGGGCAATAACAGTTCTAGCAGATGGGATTAGGAATGGTTTAATCCTGTATAAAGAGCCTAATTTTTTTATTAACTGTTTTAATAGTTTTGTCTATGTGAGCATCAAACATGAGGTTGTGGTCGATGGTCACTCCCAGTAGTTTAGTACTAGGTTCTGGAGAAATTATGGTACCATTGTTACATATTATGGTGAGAGGTGGTGAGAGGACCTTGCGAGTGGGGGAGAAGAGTAACAGTTTGGTTTTATTTGGGTTTAATAGTAGTTGGCGACCAGTGAGCCAGTTATCTACTTTGCTGAAAGTGATTTGGGACAAGGATTGTACATCTGTGGGGAAGGTGGCAGAGCAGATTAGGGTTGAGTCATCTGCATACTGAATACAAGTTGCATCAGGGATGACTTTGTACAGGTCATTAATGAATATGGAGAATAGGAGGGGATCTAATACAGATCCCTGTGAGACTCCAAGGGTGACTTGTAATAGGGATGATAGGTTATTCTTCCATAGTACAGCTTGTTGTCTGTCACTTAGGTAAGATTGAAACCAGGTAATTGCTAGGTTATCTATGGAGAGTGATTTTAATGTGTTTAAGAGTAGCTGGTGATTTACCATATCAAATGCCTTGGATAGGTCAAGGAAGAGGGCTGAGGAGAGCTTGTTGTCATTACAGTTTTGATTTATTGTATGGGAGAAGGAGAGAAGGACTGAGGTTGTACTATGGCAAGGTTTAACTCTGTGCTGGGAGGGGACTAGCAGAGTGTTTTGATTCAGATAGGCAAGAAATTGCTTGTGGATACATTTTTCCATTATTTTAGCCAAGGGAGACAGAATGGCTATAGGCCTATAATTTGAAAGTTCAGTAGAATCTCCCCCTTTATGAAGATGAACAATGTGGGAAATTTTTTAGATGTGGGGGATATAGGCTTCATTGATAGTTCTATTGATTAAAATTGATATGGGGTATGCTATTTCATTAGTGGCTTGTTGGAGATATTCTGCAGGTAGTAGGTCTGCTGAAAGGGTGGTCGGTTTCATTTTTTTAAGTAGGGACTTAATAAAAGATGTTGGTACTGGATCAAGCTTAAAGGGGATTGTATTATCAGGTGTGGGTAGTAATGGAGCAAGCTTAAAGAGGATTTTATTATCAGGTGTGGGGTTGGTGGTACTTGGGGTATAGGGAGATAGCTTACTGACTAGGGATTGCACAGATTCTATTACGGTTACTATTATCCAAATGGTAAGTGTGACCAAGACTTGCAAGGCTATTTAAGATTGGCCTGTACAGTGTCACCAAACACATATGTAAGTACTCTAAGACCTAAAATGTCTCTAAACAAACCAGCCACAATTAAAAGATTTAAGTATATTTAATAATAAATAATAAAAAAACAAGACAATATTCAATAACTCAGCACAGTGACTACAGAATTCAGAATCACAGGAAATAATTTAAAACATTGCAGGACAGTCTCAAATAACTACAGGAAACATCTAAACTAATCTTTACTATATTCCTAACTATCTCTAAAAGAAATACTATACCTAAATCTTTACATATAGAGCAAGGCAAATGCAGATGAGAAGTGCTCAATGGATGTTTCTAGAGCCAAGATAAGATACAAAATGCAAAGACTCTGAGAGTTCCCAAATTAATATCAAAACATTACTGCTGGGTCAGCTGGATGACATCACTCTTTGTCACCTGCCTTCAGTTCCCAGGCTAACAAAAAACAACATTTCTGTGTAAAAATACTTTTCTCTCAGATGTGCATCTGCTAGGAAGTAACACAGCAATATAAAAAACACTTTACATTTGAAACCTAGTAATTATTTCTGTTTCAAGACAATAGAAAGAAACCTCTAGCTGTAGACATTCTGTCTCCTTCAGTGAAACTGGGAGATAAACACAATCATAAAACAATTCACTTATTTTCTTAGAGTTTGCAAGTTAATTCTGTTCTTTTCCAGTAGGGTATACTGTGGTTACATTCTTGAAGCTCAGTACATAACATACAGTTCAACACACACTTCTGCATCAGTAGTTTAATATACACATAACATATAGTTCTCTTACATTTGTAAGGCAAGCCTATGGATCATATTAATATTCACAAGTAACATATGATTGTTTACAAAATCCCAGATAGCTGGGCTGGCAGTGTCACATTTTTATATAAATTATATTAATATTTTCAAGTGACATATAATTATTTACAAAATTCCAGCTAGCTGGGGTGGCACACAAGTCAAGAAGGAATCAGTTCCAAAGAAGGTGAATGGCCCCAATATCCGACTTCTGTAGGTAATGAAGACTTCAGAGCCGAGGGTTCAAGTGCTCCAAGGAAGTCTTGGATCCAACTTCGACTATCTGCTCTAAAGGTTCTGTTGGAGCCAACAGTCTTGGAGCTTTTTGCTTCGCCTCTGAGGATGATTTTGGAGCTGAAGAAATACACTTTTGAGATTTGCTGATTTAGAACTGGACTCTGAAGACATAGCTTCAGAAAATGGAGTTTTTAACAGTCCCTTCAAAATAAGCTTATTTTTGTGCTCCATGGCATATGGAGCATGACTCTTGAAGGTGAAGAGGCCCCAAACAGTACACACATAAGGTGTGGAATCACTGAGGGGCATCTTCTTTCCATACTGCTCGCACATTTTGAAACCAAGAGGTTTCCCTTCCTGCTTTTGTGACATCTTAGATAGTTAAGAGAAAAAGGAAAGGGGGTTAAAGACAAGCACAAAGACATAGACAGTACTCTAACTTAAATGGACACAGAAAAAAACTTTAAGGATCGAAAGAAAAAACTTTTTTTTTGAAAAATCATCCTCTGACTAAAATGGATAATATGAAAGAAAAGAGAAAGAAAGGGGTAAATGTCCTCTAAATTAAACGGACACTACTTAGACATCCTCTAACTTAAACAGATGCTAACGGGAGAAGGTAAAAGGTCTAACACTCACTCTATAATACAGAAAAAAGAGTAAGTATATATATATATATATATATATATATATATATATATATATATATATATATATATATATATATATATATATATAAATATAGATATATAAAAATATTAAAGATATCTTAAGGGACAAAAGGTATAGTAAACTACAGTTAACTTTAAGAAATAGTACATAGAGTAAAACACTTAGTCCAGAGCTTGCTTCAGAACCTCCTTTGCAGAATGCAAACAAGATCTGAGGAAGTTAGGACGTTGCATTATGGGTAAGGAAGGATGCCCACAAGTTTTGCTGAAGGCCTCGAGCTTTTGAAGTGGCCGAGATGGATCTGATGGATCAGATCTGACACATCAGTGAGAATTAAGGTGAGACTGACATCACAGCTATAATTTTAAACTAGAGAACTCTTCCTGTCAGTTTAAAAGTTGTTTAAAGGAGTTGAAAAACTTTTTTTTTTCTGTGGAGAAGCCATGTTTATTTTACATTTTGGGGCTGAAAAGTGTTTTAAAGTACTTTTTGCAGTGATTTGTGTGCAAAAGTAGCTTTTAATGACTTTATATTTTTACCAGCTTTTGCTGTTTTTTTTTTCTGGGAAAGAAGCACCATTTTCAGCTTGACCATGGAACAAACTACCAGTCCCATGGCCAGTCCTTCTTCCGGCCACAAATAGTAAAAGTTAAGCAAACAGCCTTTGTCATTAGCAAGAGGCTAGCAATTTGCCTCAGCCACAGATGGGTGAATCTGTTGTGGCAATATAGCCTGTTCGTCAGACTACTCATCTTTTACTCTGGATCCCTCTGGTGTAGCACTTACAGCCACTATGGACCAGGGGCTAGCCACGTCTTCTGTGGCTGTTGTCCCCTCAGTGGACAAGGGAGAGACACTCTTGTTGGTCCTGAGAGAGGGAAAAGGGAAGGCTTCCCTGTTTAGTCAGGATGCTGTGACCATCCATGGGGAAGCTGCTACTGCCATTAATAATGCTTCTGAACCCAAGTTTCCTTGTCAAAAAGGAACAGAAAGCTAAACATGCATCTTCACCTCCTCAAATTACCTTATACAGGAGTAGTTTACTGGGTCTAGCTCAGGTTAATTGAGGCTATTGATCTTTCTTATAAGATGTTTGTGGTAAAAGAAACAGGGATACCTCTTTCCCTGAAGAGATTCAAGATTCTGAATCTTGACGGGAAGATGAAGGAACAGATACAGGATTCTCTCTTCAGTTTTCTGATTCAGACTCAGAGGGGTGATCAGTTTCTGATTCTCCCTGTGGGGATTTCTCTTTCTCTAAGACTATTTCTAGAATCTGTCAATGTTTTCAGTGTGAGAACACTGAGATTTCTCATTCCCTCAGAAGATACTCACCAGTTATAGAAGGAATTTTCAGAACCTTCACCCATTCCTCCAGTTCTGACAACTGTGGACGATGTTTGTGTCACTGCCTGTAATTTTCATAATAGTCAGCCTGATGTTCCTAAAAATGCAAATAGAATGTATAAAGTTCCTGAATCTTTTACATCTTTATACACTCTTCCCAAACCTTCCCTAACAGCCGTAGCTTTAGTTAATCCTACTGCTGCTAAATGTTTGGTTAATTCTAATTCCACAATGTCTGACAAGAGTGGGAATAGTATTGATAAATACGGGAAAAGGTCTATGCTTCTGAGATGATGCTTTTCAGAATTTTGAATTAACAGGTTCATATGTTAAAATTTATTCTGACTAACTCTGAAATTACAAGGAATGTTTTGTCTACAGATTCTTCTTGTGAGGAAAAATCTGCTTTAAACTATTTTAGTTTCCTCCATTGTACGAGTCACTACTCATTGTTTCCAGTGTGTATATGACTCAGTTGATACTTCTTCCGGGGCTATGGCCACTGGTACTGTTTTGAAGAGGTTTGCCTGCTTGCCTCCCAGACAATGTGACAAATGAGATTTAAATTCTTCTTTGGACAGAAGTTTAGTCTTTGGTCCTTGTGCTGCAGAAGTTATCAAAAAGTGTGACGAATGGGGTATGTTGATACAGGGAATATGTAAGATTTTTCAACCCTCCCTTTCCAAATTTTACAAGGGATTTTCTAACCTCTCATCCAACGGTGACAAAAAAAAAAAAAAAACAAAATACAGTCTGTACAAAATGCAGGTAAACAGACATTTAAGAAGAAATGGCAAGGGGGTCCACAAAGGAATTCTGGAACTCCCCAAAACTATGGGCAGTCCAACAAGTTGGGCTAACTGTTTAAGTGATCTTGTCCCTCCCAACCTGGTAGTCCCTTTTCCCTTACAGAAAATTTGAATCTTCACTTTCTGTTTTTGGCAACAGATAGTTTCAGGCAAACAGGTTCTGAAGATTATTCATCAAGATTACAGATGTCATTGGGAGGAAATCATTCCTTTTCATGGGGTAATTCCTTATCCACCAGATCAGTCTCTTTTATTTTCCACATCCTTCATCACTTGCTGCTCCAGGGAGTAATACAACCAGTTTCTCCTTGCCAAATTGGGAAAGTTTTTATTCAAGGATGTTTTTAGTGCTAAAGAAAGAAAATGCTTGGAGCTATGGATGATTACCTCAAGCTTCCTCACAGAAAGGATCTTTCTTTCCTAAACCTGTTTGTGATAGTATCCAAGTTCAAAATTTTGTCACTTCGCAACCCATTACCTCTCTTCCCTCATTCAAATTTCTTGGTAACACTAGATTTGAAAGATGCTTATCATTACATCTGTTGTCATCCAGACTACAAGCATTTCTTAAGGTTTTGTGTGCCTGGATCACATTATTAGTTCTCTGCCTTACCCTCTGGACCATCTGCTGCACTAAAAGTGTTCACAAAGTGTCTAACTCCAGCTATAGCACATTGCAGGCTACAGGGTATCCACATCTGTTCATATTTAGATGACGTGCTTATCTTTGCATATATTCAAAAGTTTTTTCTGACTCCTTCACACAGGATTGTGTTCTGGGGGTATCAACTAAACACCTCAGTTCATAGCTCTTAACCTCTTAGCACAAAAAATCTGGATAAAGCCAAAAATAATGGGTAAAAACACCAAAAATTGGGACAATTTTTAAATATTGCTCTTATAAACTTAGAAAGTTGCTAGAATTAAAGGTCTTGTTTATCTGTAATTGCCAAAGGGCCTGGTTACATACATAATGAATGATGTGTAAGTAAGCTCAAGTAATCTTTTCAATTAAGCCTCGATTGATATACAAAAGTATTCAGCAGCATACTGTACAAGAAAAATATTTCCTTACTGCAAGTCCATACATATTACATTTATGCATTTTTAACCACTTAAATAGCATTTTAATTTACTTTTATTAGATTTTTACCTTTAAGCTGGTATTTCTACAATCTTATGAAGGCTTAATAAGCTGAAGAGATCATCTATTTAATGAGGAGTGTGCAGTACTATGATATGCTGTTACTTTTAGCTATGAGAGTTATCATCTGACTGGTTGCTTTTGCTCAATTAGGGACCATCTTTAAATGGTATGCATCTAGCTGTACATTTTGATTTCCTTGCCATTTAAGGATACAGTTTATTTTGGGTGATATTATTGGCACGAGGAGTTACATAAAAGCATGTTTGGGGATACTGCTTATTGTGTATTTTTTGATGGAACACTTCATGGGCAGAATTCTAACTGAATCAAGTTGCTTTAAATGAGTGGAAAGTCGCTGCCCCTCCTACTGGAAATTTCAGTTGCCAAATTATGGATTAGTTCCTTGGAGTATCCTCTCCAAAAAACTTGAAGACAGAATATCCACTTCTTTCATGAACTTCTCACCATCTGAAATTAGTTTAGAAAGACTAATAAACTGACCTTTGACCAACCTTTTTGTTTTTTTTTTGTTTTTTTTTTGCCAAACAGGGTGCTGGTTGCTAAAATGTAAACAACTGTTAGACTAGGTAGGCTTCCTACAAAAATTAAACTGAATGATAGATTTTCTTATGTTAAAACAATGACAAAATATTGTGGCTGTCTGGAATGTCTCTCGCTATAGAACCTGCTGGTAACACACATTGGAGAAATAGAGCAAAAGTCGGTCACAAAAGTATATCTTCCTTGCCAATATGTATACATAACACGTCCTACACTTTTAATCTTAGCAGTTGACAAATGCATTGGCCAAATAAGGCCTGCAGTACAGGACATGCCGTGTATGCTTCCTGACTCCAGTCTTCAGCTATTTTGCCTCCACAGTGCTTGGTGAATCATAGTATCTGTCATTTGGCCAGCTACATACTGTTGTTTCACTACCCAGCTAATGCCATATGGCAGCCAAACTGCAGACCAAACTACTGCTATTATTCCCATGGTGAGTGAGTTGACAACCATTCACTCTTAACCTGCATAAAGCGCAATGAGGGAAATGGTTGTATATGTTTGTGATGGAGGGCATTCATGAGAAGAATTAGAACTTTCTTTTTAAGCTGTAAGTCCCCGCATATGTTTTTTAGCATCCAAGGGGCTGTTGTACAATGAGTCTTTGCAATGTAATCCAGCCTCCACATGATGTGTTCAGTTGGCCATGTTCCTGTACACTTCCTCAGACAAGCACCTCGTGTGATTTCCATCTCCATCAGGGATTCTACTGAACAGAGTATGCCCATGAAAGCATGCTTCTTCTTCTTCCCCAAAAGAAGACAAGCAGTAAGCCTTGTCATTCCTCTCTTCCCCCACACCAGCTCAAACTGGTGCCTGAGCTGCTAATTGGAACTTGGGTCACCTGGGTCATACTAATGTTTTTATGCCAATGGATCTGTATATAAATCATGCCAGTTAAGCAGAAGCAGCAATTATTTACAGTGGATTGTGAGGAGATCATAGTGACTGCATTGAATGAAGACATCTGGAAAAAGACACACTTGTGAGACATTTCTTTATAAATCTTTAGGACCAGTCATAGTTGGAAAGCATCAGCAAAGACAAGAAAGGCAGATGGGAGTGAAGGCAAATTTCAAAAATGATTGGAATTGGAGTGGTTTCCAAAACTATATTACTATAAATTAATATATTACAAAAACATAGCTGAAATATAAAAATAAATTGTCATTTTATAATGAAGCTCCCCAACCATGGGCACTATAATATCCGTTAGACTTCACTCCCCTACAACACACACACCTCCTATTTATAGGATTCATAGAAATTCTAAGGCAGTTTACTCTTGTGACCATCAATACCTTGCCAAAAGCTACCATCAGGCTGTAATTCCCTTTCTGAAAGAGTGCTAGGCCAGTTAGCCCTTGTTGCAGATTTTAGGGTACCTATTCAGTCATCCGGATACTATATGAAGGATGATAACGGTGATAATTTATGATGCTGTGATACCAGCAGTGGCAGCCTATTCCAGAGAAGGAGAAGTTACTACATAATGAAAGTACAGTTGTATAAGTAAAACTTATCATAAACGTAAATATTCAAATGATCACTGCTGCAATAACCTTAGCTTTATGGGTTATATCCTACCAATGATATAACAGCTGGCCAACTTCCAAAGCTTCAGGGCACCTTCCTTGCATCCAAACTGTCAGGCAGCTCTAGCTGAGCTGACTAAAAGACAAGTTTGGGCACAAAGCACTTCATAGTTTTACTATCAGGAGACAGAGGGGGCTGATCCCTGAAAGGACAATGCTAGGAACAACAAAAAATAAATGTCTACACCCTGGAATAAAACACACCAAAAAATAAGCAGGATAGAGGGAGGAAGCAGCTATTGTAGCAGTGATCACTCAAACATCTGCTGTTATGGTACATTTTACTTACACAGCTGTAGTACGTTCATCATATTGATTACTGTTGAAGTATCCTTAGCTATATTGGTAGATTATCTTAGCTAATTACATTTGGAAGGTGTGAGGAGAAGAGTTCAGGAGTTCCTGGAAAATGGTCATAGCAAAGCTTGATCTGGATTGAGAGAAGGAATCAAGCTTAAAGTGCTTTGTAAAAGTATGTAGAGAGAACCAAGTAGCAGCTTTCAGAATACTTATAGAGGCGAAGGGCGTGGCCAAGGATAAACACAGGATAGCAGCAGATTTCTTCAGCTCCACCAATTTCATTACATTGACAGGAATTAATTACTTAAAAAATTAATTCTTGAAGTAATTTTCTTTCTAAATATGTTTGTTTTATATAGTTCTTGAACTATATCTAAAAAAGAAAGGAAATCTTAATAATATTCCTGTCAGAAATTACTTTGGAAATTTTCCTGTCAGTTTATCAGTCTGAAATGAGCTCCAGTAAGACAAATTCTCAAGACTCCAGCATCAAGAAAGAACTTCAGTCTCTGATAATTATAGTCCAGCAACTTACTGCTAAGATGGATAAAATGGATACTAAAATAGACACTTTCATAGAAAAACTACAAAACAAATAGACTTGTTACATATGGACCTGCAACAACAGAAGATCCAGATGACAGGCATAGAAGAAGCTGTGAATGACATGGAAAATAAAATACAAGAACAGGAAATCAACATTGAGTTTCTGCTGAAACAAAATACACATTTACAAACAAAGCTGGATGACCTGGAAAATAGATCTAGGCGCAATAACATTAGGATTTTTGGACTGCCAGAAAATATTGAAGGTAACAATATTACTTCTTTTTTAACAACATGGCTCCCTAAAACTTAAATTTACCAGAAGCATTCTCTTTTGGTATCGAAAGAGCACGTAGATCTATAGCTAATACTAACTCTAACAAAAACTATCCTAGATCAGTTATAGTTAGATTTCTATCATCTTTTGATAAAGAGATGGTTCTTAAATCTGCTTGGGCTAAAGCTCCTGTTAAGTTTAATGAGACAACTGTGCGTTTTGACAATGACTATTCTTCCATGGTAATTGCTAAAAGAAAAGTTTTTCTGCCACTAATAAGGGAGCTTAAAAAAGCACAGTTTAAAACATACCTTCTGTTTCCTGCCAAGCTTAAAATCTTCCTTCCTGATGGTCCTAAGGTCTTCGATGATTTAGACTCTGCTTTACTGTTTGTCAAAGAAAAAGGATTTTGGATAAAATAGAAGAAATGGAATGGGATAGTTCTTCATTAAAGAGATTGGCAACTGAAGCTTCCTGGAAGAATTCAGAGAAGAAGAAGAGACTAAAAACAAATGATTTGTTATATGTTTTTTCTCTCTCATCATTTTAGTTCATTATTAATCTTTTGAATATAGTTCCTGCATTTTCAGAAAGCCACAAATATTTTGGAAAAGATTTAATCAAAGTTATTCTCTATGTGCAAAGAAATGTTTTGTTTCATAACCAGTCAAAATGCCTGAGGATTTAATGCCAGGCTGTGACTCGATTTGTTTTTTTTCTGAAAAAGTAAGGTTAGTAATTTGATAAATTTTTTATCTTTACCTTTTTTCCTTCTTCTTTTATTATTTTCTTTGTTTAAACAATGACATTCTATTTAGATTATGTAGTGGGTAAAGGGTGGGGGAGGGCAGGGAGAGAACAGTAATGAAAATATCATTAATAGAATAATAACATATTTATTTCTTGTAAAAGTTTATAAGTTCTTCAAATGCTATTTCTAATTATACTTTCTTGATTATACTGCTTATGCTTGTTTGTAAATAATCTGTCATGCTTTAACTAATAATAATCAGAACTAAATAAGAGTAAATAATATGTTTTATTTTTAACTCTATTAATATAAACAGTAACATTCCATTGTATATACTTCTTACAGCTTTCTCTTACATTTTTTATTTCTGCCTCACTCCCTTTTATTTTCTACTCTCTTTTTCTTTTCTTTATTAATATATAGAAATGCTTTAGACTGTGTGGGCACAGTGAATAATAGGATTTGTATGAAAACTGAGTTGGGAGAAGAATGCTGAGTTTTATTGCTTGTTGGTAATTTTGAGTTTAATTTCACTTGCATAGAGGCTGTGATGATCTGTGGAATACACTGTGGAGGTTCTGTCATGTTTAGATGCATTTACACTGCTAAATGAATGTTTGTCACTAGTTTTTAATAAGTTTCCCGCCAAAATGTTAAGAGAGACAATCTGGGATGTGGGCTGTCTTATGCACAATGTCCTTGAGTTACCTCAGAATCTTCAAATCACAGAATTCTCACAGAGAAACTGAAAGCAGTTAGTATAAACATTGACAAGGTTATCACACTGACACACCACAGATTCAGGAAAAATACTCTGTTCATAAAATATGTCAGTTATAATGAGTTTAAATGATGTAGTTTCTTGTAGTAAGTAAATGTCTTATTTTAGAAGGCATAAAAAAAATGAAACATTTATTTAAATGTTTTTGAAAATCTACTTAACAGCAGCATAATAATCTGTGTTAAAAATTTGTGTTCCAAACATATACTTTACTATAACTCATTTAATTCATCTGATTGACAAACATAAATAATCTTATAACTCTATTCTGGAAGAAATGTCATGTGATATATTTTAAAGCAGTAGGTTAGCATGATTGTAAAATCTGGTTACCAATATGTGTTTGCTGTGCATTGTTTTGTATAAAGCAGACAGATTTATTCTGGGGACAGCAAGTGGGATGGTGCTCTGTAGGGACACAACTCAGTGAGATCAGATATATATATATATATATATATATATATATATATATATATATATATATGTGTGTGTGTGTGTGTATGTGTGTGTGTGTGTGTGTGTGTGTGTGTGTGTGTGTGTGTGTGTGTGTGTGTGTGTGTGAGTGTGATGGCTTTTTTCTGAGAGTCTGCATGGCTATCCAATATGATTTGTAATGATTTCTATGAATACAATGTTTTACTCTATTGACAAAATGAATGTTTGCCACAAGTTTTAATAAGTTTCCGCCAAAATGTTAAGGGAGACAATCTGGGATGTGGGCTGTCTCATGCACAGTGTCCATGAGTTTCCTCAGAAGCTTCACTCACAGAATTTTCACAGAGAAACTGAAAGCAGTTAGTATAAACATTGACAAGGTTATCACACTGACACACCACAGATTCAGGAAAAATACTCTATTCATAAAATGTGTCAGTTATGATGAGTTTAGATGATGTAGTTTCTTGTAGCAAGTAAATATCTTATTTTAGAAGGCATAGAAAATGAAACATTTATTTAAATGTTTTGAAAATCTACTTAACAGTAGCATAATAATCTGTGTTAAAAACATGTGTCCCAAACATATACTTTACTATAACTCATTTAATTCATCTGATTGACAAGCATAAATAATCTTATAACTCTATTCTGGAAGAAATGTCATGTGATATATTTTAAAGCAGTAGGTTAGCATGATTGTAAAATCTGGTTGCTAGTGTGTGTTTGCTGTGCATTATTTTGTGTGAAGCGGACAGATTTGTTCTGGGGACGGCAAGTGGGATGGTGCTCTGCAGGGGCACGGCTCGGTGAGATCAGATATATGTGTATATATGTGTGTGTGTGTGTGTGTGTGTGTGTGTGTGTGTGTGTGTGTATGTATGTATATATGTGTATGTGTATATGTATGTGTGTGTGTGTGTGTGTGTGTGTGTGTGTGGGTATGTGTGTGTGTGTATATGTGTGTGTATATGTATGTGTGTGTGTCTGTGTTTATGTGTGTGATGGCTTTTTTTTTTTTAGGTAATAACGCAGGTGTTTCTGAGAATCTGCATAACTATGCAATATGATTTATAATAATTTTTATGAATACAATATTTTACTCTATTGACAATAATGAGTTTAAGTAAATGCTCATATACAAACAATTCAAGATTTTTTGGAAGCTGTTGATAGAATTCACATGACAGAAAATAGATGCATCTTAATGCATGTAATGTCTGAATCATATTAGCCAAAGTTTTTGATTTAAATGAATGTTAGAACATAATTTTCTCTCCTCTTGATTTCTAACATTAAGATTATTTGAATGCTATTAGAATACAAGTGTTATATATTACATAGATCTATATAATAGTATGAACAGTTTAAAAAAAAAAAAAAAGTTTATTTTAGTTTATATGATGCTGTTTTACCAAATGTGTAGTTTTGTCTTGATAGATAATTGAATTGAAAACTGTTAACCTCAGTTAAATATAACTAGTATTAAATTGATAAGGTGGTAGCTGAGGTACTGCTGCTTAGGGTAGGGGTTAACTTGAGTAGTAAATACTGCTCTAAGTTGGAGTTTTCAACTGCAGGCGGGATGCAAGGTTTAATCCTTACATTATTTTCACTTGTTCATTGTTATATGTATATAGTTTTGACATCCACAATATATTTTGTACACTCATTGTCACTACAAACAAAATTGAATCCTATACAAAATCCCATAAGAGATTTAATAAATACAGCTATGTTTAAAGGTACACCTAAAAGAGGAGATGTAACATTATTTATCTTGTTATTTGTTATTTCGATCATAAGATTCTTGAGTTTTAAAAATGCCAAATGACATCTTTAAAAGGAATTTCTTTAAACATTAATGGATTGAATAATCCGTGTAAAAGGGCAAGCCTAATAAGATACATTAATCTACACAAGGCCAATCTAGTCTTCCTGCAAGAAACCCATCTCTTGAAAAAAGATATTGATAAACTAGCCACTAATAAGTATACAGTATTGGTTAGTTCAGAGCACACTCAGAAAAAGAGGAGTGGCTATTTTATGGAATAAAAGTATGCCCATTCCTAAAACCATTAAGTCTTATCAGGATGACAAAGGAATGTTTTGTATGGTTACAATACAAATTAATGGGAAGACTTACACTTTAATTAATGTATATTGGATACCTGGAATTGGTATTAATATAGTGAAACATCATATTGATAAGATCATATCATTCTCTGTAGGGGATATTATTTTAGCTGGTGATTTTAATTGTATACTACATGAAAGTGATACTACCACTATAAAGAAAAGAAGAATTACATCTAATGCAAAACATTTAAATGATTTTGCTAATTCTTATCATTTGAATGATATTAATAATCAGATAGAGTCAAAATCATTATCATACACCTTTTTTTCTAACAGATACAAAACTTATTCAAAAATAGATAGGGTCTTTATTTCTAACCAGATGGTAACAGATTTAATTAATTCCAAAATCATTTCATGTCCTATATCTGATCATAACTCAATTGTTTTGAATTCATGATAAAAATACTCATAATGTTCAGATCAAAAGGATACCAGCATACTTAACTCAGCTAAAAGACTATAAAGAATATATACTTTCAGAAGTACAACATTTTCTAGACATAAATAATACTCCTGAAGTCTCCATTGTCTATGTTTGGGATGCCTTAAAATCATATCTATATGGACAAAGTATCAGATGGTATATTAACAAAAGGAAATCTTGGGATAAGGAATTGTTAGATATTCAAAGTAAACTAGACTCTTATAAACATAATAATAAAGAAAATATTATGGACAAGAAAGTTATTGAAGAAATAAACAAACTAAATGAGAAATACAAAGAAATTTTAACTCATAAAGTTAAAATAACTTTAGAGAAATACAAGTTTTGTCTTATTCAATAAGCCCCAAATACTTACATAGACTTAAAAATAAAACAAAAAGATTGAATAAACAAAACCATATCAAAGAAATCTTTTCTCTAAGGAAAAGAAGAATGTTTCTAGTATACCAGAAATACTGGATGAATTTAGAAATCACTTTCACAAGATTAACCATAACAACATTAACATGGAACCTAAAGATAAAATAAAGGAGTTTATAACCACAAACATGAATAAAAGCAATAAACAACAGATTAAACTATTGGACAAGAGTATTTCATATACAGAAGTTATTACACAAATAAATAAGCTTAAATCAAACAAAGCACCGGGTAATGATGGTATTATACCAGAGATATATAAAATCCTTTTTAAAACTACATATTCATTAATACATAAGGTTTTTATTCTGGCCCAAACTGAGTTAATAACCCCCCCATCTTGGCAATATACATTTATTTCACCAATTTTAAAACCTAATAAAGATCCAACTAGATGTTCTTCATATCGACCCATCTCATTACTTAATGTTGATTATAAAATGTTTATGAGTATTTTTGCTGATAGATTGAAGACAATTATCCCCGGCATTATAGACATAGATCAGATGGGCTTCATTGTAAATAGAAATACTTTTGATAATATAAGAAGAACTTTAACATTAATTGATTTTGCAAATAGGAAAAAGAAAGATTTAACACTTATTAGTCTTGATATAGGTTCAGCATTTGATTCAGTAAGTTGGGACTATCTGTTTACCTTACTGAAATGCACAAATTTCTCTGATGCATTTGTAAATTTAATTGAGCATTTATACAAAGGAACGCTGGCTTATATTAAGGTAGGAACATATGTTTCACAAAAAATACCCATTCTTAAAGGTACAAAGCAAGGATGTCCACTTTCTCCACTATTATTCACTTTAGTAATGGAGCCTTGGGCTAATTTGATTAGAAACAGTACTGACATAGAGGGTTTTGAAATAGAAGAAAATACAACATCAAAAATTCAACTTTTGCAGATGATGTTCTAATTACATCAGCAGGATCTAATTCTTCTATGCAGTCTTTATTTGATAAAATGATGAATTTTAAAAGTATTTCTGGTTTAATATTCAATGAAGAAAAACTAAAATACTACCTATATATACGAAAAAATACTCTCATTAGTGATTTTACTAAATATGTACCCAACTCAGGTCAGATAACTTATTTAGGTATAATACTATCTAAAGATATTAAATCTATTATATATAATAACTATAATACCTGTTTTCTTAATATACAAAATCTTTTAATACCTGGAATAATATGTTTTTACTATGGAGGAGAGACTTACAATTATTAAAATGATAATATTCCCCAAGATTTTATACTTAATACAATCAATAATACTTTCACCTACAAAAATAACTATCAAGAAACTGAATACACTAATGTTAAATTTCTTATGGGCACCTAATAGACCTAGGATTGCATTAAAGAAACATACTAATAGCTGGTCTCAAGGGGTATTTCTTTTCCAGACTTTAATTTATATATTATCTCTTCTATTATAAAAGTTATTACTTTATTAATAGATCGGTCATATGTCGCAAAATGGAAAGATTATTGGGAGCTAATTAGTATGCACTTCATGAAAATATCCTTAACACATAAAAATATGATTATAAATAACTCCATGTTGTGGTTGCTAAAGGAATTTTGTACTTCACCTATTACACCTAAACATATGGTCTGTTACCCATTAAATATTATTATTAGTTATCGTAACTTTATATTCATGCACCCTAAGTATAGGGAATGGAATTTTATTGTATTCCTATAATTTATACTCAGGGTATGCTTATGTCATCTACTTCTGAAGGAGCTCATTTAGCTATAGATAATAATCTAAAGTACTGGTATCAGCTGATATCTGATAATAAAGTTAAAAATCTAGATTTCTTAAAACAAGAATTTGATCTAAGAGAAACTTGCTGGTTAGAGGTTCAGATCTTTAGACAACATCTCATTGATAGAATAGATCTAATGTCTATAACAGTTAAAGAATCTATTCCAAAACTGATTGATTACTTGATAATAAATTTACAGCATAAAGTTTCTGATAAAGGTAAACTTTCATATATACATAAAATTATTAGACAAGAAACTTTTTACAATGTAGATTCATACTGGAATTATTTCACCTCTATTAATGGGGACCCACCAACTCAACAAGATAAACAATATATACTGGAATCTGCTTATAGAACTACATCTTCCATTGTCTGGAGACTTTATACATGGAAATTTTTACATAGATCTTTTATACACCTTTGATGATGAATAAAATTAATAATAAAGATAATCTATGTAAGAGATGTAATGTAGAAATTAATGCTGACTGGGCTCATATGTTTTATGACTGTATGAAGTTGAAAGAATACTGGAAGTCAATTAATGAATTTTGCAGGCTCTTTTTACAGATAATTTCATTATTTCTAAGTCTCTTATATTATTCAACACACCTGTACCTCAATGTGTTAAAAGATTAAGCTTCCCTTGTTATGGTCTATCCTAGCAGTGGCTAGGAAAATAATAACTAGAAATTGGATTTCAGATACACCTCCTTCGTTCAATGAATTTAAAAATGTTATGAATATAATGTGTCATATGGAAATAAGCACAATTAGAATGAGAACAACTAGAAAAACATCACATTTTATTGTATGGGATAATTTACAAAATTTGTTAAAAAAATTCTAATTTCAATAGCACAGTATTTTAGTTTAATTAATTGATCTGATTGTAGTGGATGTCTTTGTAAATACTTTAGTTGTTTTGTTGAATATTATAATAATACCTATTTTTAATTATTTGTATAAAATTGTTATGATATTTCTCTTATATGTTAAAACAATAAACTTGTTTTGAAAAAAAAAAAAGAATACTTATAGAGGCCAACCCCTTCCATAATTCCACAGATGAAGCCAAGGTCCTGGTAGAGAGGGGCTTTAACCTGCCTGGAATAGTCTTGTTATGGTGAGTATAAAACGGAGTAATAGCCTTAGACAACCATTTGAAATTAGTCTGTTGTCCCTTCTTATCTTCTCAAGAAATAAACAACTGATCAAAAGATCTTAGCGATTTAGTGATGTCAAGATAGAACCTAAGTTGTCTGTGGACAAAGTATCTTTTCTTCCTCATTTTTAGGTTCAGGAAAGAAAATGGGGAGACAAGACAGTTTGGCTTAAAGTAAACTTGGATACCACTTAAGGCATATAAAAAGGAATAGTTCTCATAGAAACCCTGCGGCTACAGAAAATGAGATAGGGTTGACTAACCATAGCAGTCTGCAACTCAGATATCCTTCTTGCAGAGGTCAAAGCAATCAGTGATACTGTTTCCATGTTAACGACCTCAATCCAGCCAGATTAGTTGGTTCAAATGGAGCAAATGTTAGCTTCTCTATTACAAAATTAAGACCCAAAGGAAGGGACAGAATTTTTCTTGAAGGCCTCATATGCAAAGCCCCTTTCAAGAACAATTTGACAAAAGACAGCATTAAATGAAAAGGATCCATGGACAGACATGCTTAAATGGCTGAGAAATAAACCTTGATGGAGGAATAAGAAAGGCCATAGGATGGTAACTCACACAAACACTGGAGAAACAGAGAACAACTGAGTACTTGTTATCGTTAACTTGTTGGCATAAACTAGAAAACCTTTTCTACTTGCTGATGTATGATTTTCTAGTAGCATGCTTTCTTGCCTCCATTAGTACCTGCAGCATGTTATCAGTAAACAAGTGTCTAAAAGGAATTAAGCCCCTATCATTCAAGCAGTCAGCTGAAGTTGATTGATGCTGGGGTGTATGAAAAGTACAGTTTTGTACCTACCATAAATGTAGATGTTCGAGTGGTTATGCTGCTGCAGTCATCACACTTGGGTTATCTGCCGTCAGGCAGTCCCGCAGTCAGCCTAAATTCCAAAGCCTTGGTCCGGCGTCAGTTGTCATCGCTTCTTCCCTGACGTCAGTGCGGCACGGGTATAAAAGAGGCAGCCGACGCCATTTTCTTCAGTTTTTCTTGCCCCAGATGTCAGATGCCCCCAAACTAAGAAGGCAAAATAAGAAGCTTGCAAAACATACCTTAGTGCAAAACAATGGTACTAGTTGTAAGCAAATACACCATATAGACATGCATCCCAAAGGCTGAAGTACATGGAGGTATAAGAAAAGGCATTGTTAGAAAATGGAGATATAAGAAAAGGCCTTGTTAGAAAGAGGGGATGGAGGGAGGGTAACCTGGACTGTAGCAGCATAACCACTCAAACATCTACATTTATGGTAGGTACAAAACTGTACTATGTTCATCGTGCTATGCTGCTGCAGTCATCACACTTGGGTAGAGTCCCAAAGCTATAGTTGGGTGGTAGGAGCTAAACTGGGTTAGGTGCAGCTAGGATGCCCTGCAGAACTGCAGTGGCAAACCCAGCTCTGTTTTTTTAGTACAGAGGAAGGTGGTAATGCTTGGTGAAGTTGTGCACTGAACTCCAGGTAGCTGCCTCCAGAATGTCCTTGGTTGGGACTCCTCGGAGGAAGGCTGCTGAGGTTGCTGTAGCCTTGGTAGAGGGGGACCTAATACTAGCAGGCACTGCTTTCCCGTGGTGTGAGTAGCAAAAGCGGATGCAATGTGCTATCCATTTGGAGATGGCCTGCTTTGAAATAGCCTTTCCTTCTGAGCCTGGTGCATAGGATACAAGGAGTTGGTCAGATTTTCTGAAGGCCTTTGTCCTGTCCAAATAGTAACGTAGCTGTCTGTGAATGTCCAAAGAGTGAAGGAGTCTTTCTCCTTTATTCTGTGGGTTTGGATAAAAGGTGGGCAAGTGTATGGTCTGATTGAGAGCCACACTGGATACTACCTTTGGCATGAAAGAAGGGTTGGTGCGTAAAGATACTCTGTCCTGATGGAAAATGATGAAAGGTTCCACTGCCATAAGGGCTTGCAGTTCTGAGACTCTGCGTGCTGACGTGATAGCTAGGAGCAGGGCTGTCTTCCATGACAAGTATTGAAGCTCTGCTGAAAAGGCTGGTTCGAAAGGAGGAAGTGTTAACTTTTCCAGAACAAAATTTAGATCCCAAGTTGGAGTAGGTGGTTTTCTGGGGGGGTCTTATATTTTTTGCCCCTCTGAGAAACTGCTTTAGCAAAGGATGAGAGAAAATGGGTGGAACCATACCATATTGAGCTGAAATGGCTGAAGCATGGATCTTTATGGATAAGAAGGAAAGGTCTTTGTGTAGCAGCTCAGTTAGATATTGGAGTATGTGCGGAATATTTGGGATACCAGGATTTAGGCTTTTGGCCTGGTTCCGTACAGAAAATCTTTTCCATTTGTCTGAGTAAGCTTTTCTGGTGCTGGGCCTCCTGGCCTCCAAAATGACATTCTGGACGTCCTTTGAGAGAAGTGTTGTTTGATAATTTAAGGTATTTTCCATGCAGCTAGATTTAAGGTCCTTAGCTGACTGTGAAGTATCTGAGAGTTCTGTTGGGTTAACAGCAGAGGGAATTGAGGTAAGATCCATGGAGGGCTGTGAGACAAGTTTCGTAGTAGTGGGTACCTGTGTTGACGTGGCCAGTCCGGGGCAATGAGGATCATCTGTGGTCTCTTCGATCTGGTTTTCAGTAATACCTGGGAGAGTAGAGGCAGAGGTGGGAAGGCGTAGACTGACAATGCTGTCCAACTGAATGATAGGTCATCCACTTTCCAGGCCATGGGATGGTAAGTCCTTGTGCAAAATTTTTATAGCTGGCAGTTGTTGGTTGAGGCAAACAGATATATGTCTGGCGGTCCCCACCGTTGAGTTATCATTGAGAATACTTGTGGGTGTAGTCTCCACTCGTGAGGGTCTGTCAAATTTCTGCTTAATTTGTCTGCCAAAATGTTTTCTTTTCCTGGCAGGAATTGTGCTTGCAGTTGTACTTGGTAAGTTAATGCTGTGTTCCACAAGTCCATTGCCTGTCTGCATAGTGGGTAGGAGTGCGTCCCTCCTTATTTGTTTATGTACCACATAACTGTGGTGTTGTCCATTCTTATTAGAAGTTGTCCTGGATGCAAAAGGTCCTTGAAGGCTGTTAATGCATTTTTTACAGCTAGCATCTTCTTTTGATTGGTGTGTAGCTGCCTTTGGTTTGCAGACCATTTGCCCTGTATGCATTGTCCTGCCATGTGTGCACCCCAGGCGTAGTCTGATGAATCTGTTGTCAAGGTTTGGTTTGGTGGAGGTGAGACAAAAGGAAGGCCCTTGTTTGCTTAGCATGCTTGAGCCCACCATAGAAACTCTTTTTGAAGGCAGGGAATGAGAGTTATAGCTGCTTCAAGGCTGTGTCTGTGCTGGGACCATACACTTTTTAGGTACCATTGTAGTTTTCTCATATGTAGCCTTGCATATGCAATTAGTTAAATGCAGGATGCCATGTACCCCAATGCCTGCAGGAATTTCCTTGCAGTGAGCTGGGTAGAAGTTGCCATGTTTTTGAAGTACTGAGCCAGTTGTTTTTGCTTGTCTGGCGTGAGGTAAGCCATCTGGGTCATTGTATTCAAGCTGGCACCCAGGAAAATTATTTGTTGTGAGGGTATTAGTTTTGACTTCTTTTTGTTTACTGTGTACCCTAGGCAACTTAGCAACTTTGTCACAAATGCCAGATGCTGTAGTAGGATGTCTTTGCTGTCCGCTTGGATTAGGCAGTCGTCCAGATATGGATAAATTTGTATTCCTCGCTGTCTGCAGTATGCAATTACTGATGCCAGGCATTTCGTGAATACTCTGGGCGCAGTAGATAAGCCAAAGGGCAATGCAGAGAATTGATAATGTGTTGTGCCTGCCAAAAATCTGAGGTATCTTCTGCAATCTTGTCTGATAGGGACATGCAGTTATGCCTCTTGGAGGTCCAACTTTACCAGCCAAGACTCCTTGCCCAGCATGGGAAGAAGCTGCTGTAGTGTGAGCATTTTGAATTTGGGAATGTCCAGGTAAGTGTTTAGAAATGAAAGGTCTAAGATGGGTCTCCAGGCTTTGTCCTTTCTTGGTACTAGAAATAGTCTTGAGTAAAATACTTGACCTTGCACTTTTGCAGATACCTTTTGAATTGCTTTCATGTTCATGAGAGCTGAAATTTGTTTTTGTGCCTCTGTCCATTGGTTTGTTGGCAGATTTGGCATACCTCTCATCTGTGGTAAAGTGTGAAAATGAAATCTGTAGCCTCGGGTAATAATATCCAGAACCCATTTGTCCTTTGTTATGATGTGCCAGTTTTGTGGGAAAAGAGCCAATTTTCCTCCTAGAGGTGCTGCCTGGGCAAATATGCTTGGCAGGCGAAGAGGAAAGTCATTGAGTTTGTTTTCTGAAAGGTTGAGATCTGTCGTCTCCCCCTCTTTGAGTTGTTGTTTGCCATTGTCTAGGCCTGAAAGTACCCTGTGCCTGGCCTCTGCCCCTAGGGCATCTGTACCTGCCCCTTTGGGGTCTGTCTGAAGCAGGAAAGGACCAGTTTTTTGATGGCCAGTTTCTGCTGAAGCAAGGAGGTTGTACCTGTAAAAAATCTTTAACTGTTTGCATTGATTTTGCCTTTTCTTCCATCTTCTTTAAAACTTCCTCTGCTTTGACACCAAATAACGCATCCTTTTGCAGTGGAGCATCCAGTAACTTTGCTTTGACATGTTCTGGTAAGGTCTGCTCTTTTAGCCAAGTATGTCTACGTATTACAGACCCTGTGACTGTTGCTCTACATGAGGCCTCCAAAGAATCAAAACCACACTGCAAGGTATGTTTTCCCACTTGTTCTGCTGCATGCAACAAATCTTGCATCCCTTTGAAATCTAGTTGATCTGTTTGAGGGATCATTTTCTGTTTTAACTGATTAAGCAAGTACTGCTGGTATTTAATCATGTGGAATTGGCAGTTTAATGCCCTCATGGCCAAAGTGGCAGAGGTATACACTTTTTGCCCCCATCTTTCTAATGCCCTGGAATCTCTTTCCACAGGTAGTGGATTCTTAGCAGTAGAGGCCTTAACCCCTTTGGGACCCTGGGAAATGGTTTCTGGGTCTGCAGCAGGGCTTTTATATAAAACTTGTGAGAGTCAGGGACTCAATAGTATCTGTCAGGTTTAGGTGGTGCTGGAGGTAAGGAATCTGGATTTAGACTGGATTCAGTGTAGACATCATCCAGAATGTCCAAAACAGGTGGAATGGCTAGGGGTCTGTGCTGAGGCAAAAGAAGAAACTCACGGAGTCTTTTCTTGGAGTCAGAGTAATCTTGTCCTTCCCAGTGGAAATGCTCTCTCATGGTGTGCAGGGTTTCACCAAAAGAGAAGTCTTCAGGGGGGGAAACAGAGGGAATAGACTCCTCAGCATCTGAGTCTTCATAGAGAGGGAAGGGGTAATCCTGTTCTTCAGAGTCTGCTGAGGAAATGGATTCCTGGTCAGAAGGAGGTAAATCTTCCTCCAGTCTAGGCCTTTTGTCAGGAGGGGGCTGGGAACCTCTGATAAGGGTAATTAGGTCCTCCGCCATTTTGAGCATTTGTTTTTTAGGGATAGGGGCCTGTATGGGGGTCTGTGGACTCGGTTTATTAACCTTTGGAAGCTTAACGTATGACTTAACGGAAAGAGTCACCGGTTTAAAAACGCCTTCTGAAACCGAAGGCCTGTCCATAGTCTCCAGATCGCCGCCAGGGCTGGTGTCCACGAGTTGAGGAGGAACCAGCTCCAGTGGCCCAGTAGATTCTGACTGAGAGGTAGTTATATTTTCTAAATCTGCGGTAGTCAGGGGCTGCGTAGGTGCCTCACTGAGTACCGAAGATCCGGCGACAGGCCTAATCGAGACCTCGATTTCTGGTCTAGGTCTAGGCTGCTGGTCTTTGTCCTTGCGTTTTTTAAAAATAGTGGTAGTCGGAGGTTCCGACGACATAATGTAGTTGAATTTTCTGCCAAAATAATGTCGGGCGGTATCAGCCCGACGCTTAATAGTGCGTTTATTGAACCTAGTGCAAAACCGACAACCAGAAACATTGTGGTCTGGGCCTAGGCAAGGAATACAATAAGAATGAAAATCCTTAGGAGGTATTTGCTTCCCACAAGAAATACAATTACTAACTTTGTCTGACATCAGTCTGAGGCAAGAAAGGTTTCCCCAATGGGGTACTTAGCTTTATAGAAGACTTCGGCTGAAATTCTGTTCGAAAATCTCAGGAGCTGGCCGACCGGCACTTGCGAACTGCTTCTGCTTCGGGCACTGCGCGGCAAGAAAGACTGGAGAAAATGGCATCGGCTGCCTCTTTTATACCCCTGCCGCACTGAAGTCAGGGAAGAAGCGACGACAACCGACGCCAGACCAAGGCTTTGGAATTCAGGCCGACTGCGGGACCGCCTGATGGCAGATAACCCAAGTGTGATGACTGCAGCAGCATAGCACGATGAACATCACTCCTGTTCTTGTATGAGTAGATCCAGTCTGTGAAGAAGCTTGTGGCAATTGCCCCTGGCCATTTAAAAAAGAAGGGAGAACCACTGTTGTCTGGCCAAAAGGGGGTCACCATAATGATCTTAGGGCGATTCCTTCTGAATCTTCAGAAGTGCCCTGGTTATTAGTGGAAAGGGTGGAAAAGCATACGGGAACATTCCTGCCCAAGGAAAAGAAAAGAAAAGAAAAGAAAAGAAAAGAAAAGGCATTTGTCTTTTGGGCCTTCTTGTATGACATCCTGGAAGAGAAACTTGCCAGCTGATTGTTCAAAGAGGAGGCAGAGAGGTCTACTTGAGGTAATCTCCACAGACCAATCAAATCTTGGAAGACCCCAGTCCTGCTCAGCTTGTCTGCCACACAATTGTGCTCTGAAGGAATGTAAGATGCATGTAGAGTGAGACTGCACTGTGAAGCTATATCCCAAGCTAACATGGCTACTCTACAGAGGGGGTACAACCTGATTCCCCCTTGCCTGTTGATGTACCACATCTGTGGTATTATCTGTACCCACTCAAAGAGGTCCTGGGTACCAAAGATGGTTCAGACAGTTGATTTCCTTAAACAGGGCAAGCATCTCCTTAACCTTTGTATGTGTGCATCTGTCATTGGTGTCCCACACCCCCTGTCCTTTTATCCCTCCTGAAACTGCACCCCAAGCAAAGTCTGAAGCATCTGTGGTGACTGACTTATTTGGAGCAGGGAGGGAGAAGGGGAGACCTGGATTTAAGGATATCTGTTGTTTCCATCAACTGACTTCTCTTTAGGCAAACCCCAGCACTGGGATTTGAAAAGATAAAGGGTATTAATGCTGGGACCAAAGAGATTTTGGATACACTGTATCATTCTTATGTGGCATCTTGTCAGGAGTATCATCTGAATCACAGATGGCATGATACTCAAAATCCTAAAGTACTCCTTCACAGTGCTCAAAGTCTGAGAGGAAAACCTTAGAAATAGATCTAGATAAAGATATATATTTTTCTTGTGGAAGAAAAGCTGTTTGAACTGAGGTGTCCAGTTGTCATCACAGGAACACAATCGTGTGTGAAGGAGTCAAGAAACATGTTTGAATGTTTTTTTTTGGAATCCCAGCTTGTGTATGAAATCTCTCACTCAAGATAGTGTTTTCTAACATCTTGAAAAAGACACTGCAAAGATAAGCAAGTCATCTAAATCTAGAAAAATGTGGAAACCCTGTAGACTGCAATAAGCTACAGCTGGAGCTAGACACTTTGTAAACACTCTTGGTGCAGTGGATAGTCCAAAGGGAAATACAGAGAATTGATATTGTGATTCAGACACGTTAAGAAGCATCTGAAGTCTGGATGAATAAGGATGTGACAATAAGTATCTTTTAAGTCTAATGTTGCCAGGAAACCTGAAAGAGGAAGATGAGGTAACAGGTTGTGAAATGACAGCATTTTGAACCTGGCTACTATCACAAACAAATTTAGGAAAGAAAAATCTAGAACTGGTTTCTGAGAATTTTCTTTCTTTGGCATTAGGAACATCCTTTAATAAAAACCCTTCTCCACTTGGGATGATGAACTGTTTTTATCATTCCTTAGGACAGCATGTGATGAAGAACTGGTGGAAACAAAAGAGTCTGAACTGGAGGATGAGGCATGAGCCCTGGAAAGGAGAAATTTCCTGCCACTGCCATCTGTAACCATGATGAATGATTTTCAGAACCCAATTGTTTGAAGCTATCTGTTCCCAAAGAGAAAAATGGAGATTTAGACTTCTTGGGGAAAAGGGGGTGGAGTGGAAGGGGTTCACAAGGTCTCTTGGAACAGTCATTTAGACATGTTGGGCTGTCTGGTTTTGGGAATTTTTTTCTTTGGAACCCCTTTGCCATTTCTTTTTTTTTTTATTTTTGAAACTGCTTATTCTGTTTTTTTTTTTTTTTTTTTTTTTTTTTTAGGTTAAAACTGAATGAGGAGATAGAAATGTCTTGGAAACTTTGGAAAAAGAAGGCCAAACACTAAATCTCTGTCCAAGGGAGAAATTAAAATCTCTTTTTAACGTCATCTGGGAGGTTCTGAGAATGCAGCCATGCAAACTTTCTCAAAGCAGTAACAATTGCCATAACCCTGGAAGAAGTGTCAACACAGTCATACATGCACTGTAAACAATGAGTAGTGACCTGTGCAATAGGACAGACAAATTATTTAATGCAGATTTTTCTTCACAAGAAGAAACTGTAGATAAAATATTCCTCATACTTTTACAGTTTGTCACAAACTTTAACATGGGGGCCTGACCATTCAAAATTCTGAAAATCTAATTTGCAGAGGTTTACACTTTTTCCCATACCTATCGATAATTTATCCATACTTATCAGAAACAGTAAGACTGGAATTAACCAAGTGCTTAGCAGCAGTGGGATCAACTAAAGCTATAGCTGCTGGGTCACTTCTGGAAATATTGTATAAACATTTAAAATACTGAGAAACTTTATATATAGGTTCATAGGTTCGTAGGTTGATACTAGGCTATCTGCCCTAGGGCATTTATAAGCCTAGCCAGAGTGTGTTTGGCTTTCGCCACCCCTTTAGATTTGTAGACTGTGGCCATGAATAGTAGGTCACAGAATATAGTCCCTTTACAGTTAGTTTATTTTGCCTCTGTCTAGCAGGGACCCAGAAGAGATCCCAGGGGTATACTTACTATCTCCATCCACTCGTCAAGATTTCTCTTGAAGAGGGTCAGTGAGGGGCTCTGCCTAACCTGGACTGGGATTTTGTTCCAAAGTGATGGGAGTCTCTGGGATATGAATCTGTCCCTCCAGCATGTCCTATTTATTTCTGTGCTCAGGTTTAAGTCTCTAGAACATGTAGCTCTAAGGGATTTGGATGTCTTGAGGTGGAGCATGTCCATTAATTCTGAGTTGGACATGGCTTTATATGTCAGGCACAGATTGCCTCTGAGTAGGCGGTAAGCAACTGAGTAGACATGGAGTTTCTTTAGCCTAACTGCATAGGGCATCTGTTTGAGTCCCTTTATCCTCTTGGTGAGGTACTTTTGGGGTATTTCCAGTTGCTGCAGGTGTCGGGTAAGGTACATCCCAAATAGGGCATTGTATTCAATTATGGGCCTGATGAGTGATGAATAGAGTGGCACAATGACCTCTCTTGATCTAGATGTGAAACCTTTCGTGATGAGGTGGGCTATATAGAAGGTCTTTCTAACCACTTTGGCAACGTGATTGTCAAAGGAGAGATTACTATCTACTTGGGTCCCCAAATCCCTAATTACTTCCTCCGTACTTAATGTGTTACCTCCTATGTGGTAGTCTGTGGGCACTTTGTTTTTCCCCAAAGGGGATGACTATGCATTTTTTAGCATTTAGCTTCAGGCCATGACTTTGGCACCAGTTATCTGTCTCTGTGAGACCCTTTTGGGGTATGCTTGTGTCAGCCGGAGAGTCTATTATGGCACCCAGTTTGCAGTCATCTAGGAACTTGGTCAGCTATAGTCCTCCCATGTTTGCCTGTACCTCAGAGAAATAAATACCAAACAAGAGAGGTCCCAGGACTGAACCTTGTGGAACTCCACTTGTAACTGGTTTAGAGTCTGACAAGGCACCTGCAATTCTGACCATGTGGGTTCTATCCCTGAGCCCGTTTGCAACCCATCTTGTGACATAGGGGTTGATATTTACGCTAGTGAGCTTATTTATGATACCTGAGTGGGGTATTGTGTCGAAGGCTTTTGCGAGGTCCAGGTAGGCTGTGTGGACTACTTTCCCTTCGTCTATGGCCCTGGTAACTGTTTCAAAGAAGTCGACCAGGTTCAATAGGCAAGATCTGCCTTTAACAAAGCCGAACTGGGTAGGATCCAGTGTCTGAAGGTTTCCGATATCATTGTTTATGAGTTCCATAACGATACGCTCCATAGCTTTGCAGACCAGGCTAGTCAGGTTTATAAGGCAATAGTTTCCGGGGTCCGTTGTGGCACCTCCCTTGTGGAGTGGGACCACCGTTGCTGTACGCCATTCCTTGGGTACATATCCAGTAGTAAGGCTGAGCTTGAACAGTGACTTAATGTGAGGGTTAAGTTCATCTTGTAGCTCATGTAGGACGCATCCCGAGACACCGTCCAGTCCCAATGATGCTGTGTTTTTTGCTTTGGAGAGGGCAGTTCTCACCTGATCATCTGTGATGTCTGGGAGGTTACACTCTGTTGGGATGGAGATTTGCTCTTTTGGGGGAGATGGGGGGGGAGAAATTTGCACTGAATCTGTCTGCCAGGATGTTGGCAATGTCTGTTGGTTCAGTGCATTTTTTGTCATTTTGCACTAACTCGGAGCACATCTGGGAGTTGCCGCCCAGGTTCCTGACATAACTAAAAAAGGCCTTGTGATTGTCCTTAGTATCTTGTGCAATTTTTCTTTTGAAGCTGGCCTTAGATGATTTTATGAGGGATAGTAGCTTCTTGCTAGTACTGCTCAGAGATGCCTTCCCTTTCTGGGATTTTGCTTTATCATGTAGTAGCTTCCTCCTTTTGTTGTATAGCTTATTTATGGCTGGGGTCCACCAGACAGGTCTCCTGCCTTTGGAGGAGTGAGTCTTGGTTTTATTTGGGATGGCACGATCCATAAATTCCTGTAGGTGTCCATAGAATGCGTTTGTGAAGGATTCTGTGGTTTGAGCCGTGTTTTCCACTGGCCCAGGGGCTTTGAAGGATACCACCTCAGTTTTGAGAAGTGTGAAGTTTGCTTTTGAGAAGTTCTTCACCGTGGTTACCTTGGCTGAGGGTGGGGATGGGATATGGATGTCCAGTGAGATTAATTTGTGGTCTGACCTTACCAGTGAGGGGTATACCTCTGGTGTGGAACATAGAGTCCCTACGTTTGTGATGACCAGATCCAATATGTTTTCCCCTCTTGTGGGGGTGGTGACCAGTTGTTCCATAGCATTTGAGTTTATAAATTCTAGGAACCGTTGGGCGAGGGTGTGTGGGCTTGAGTAGTTAACCCAGTCAATGTTTGGGTAGTTGAAGTCACCCAATATGATGGTGTTTGGAGAGACCTTCATGTTCTCCAGTGTTTTCAGGAAGGCCGAGTGGGGTTCCTGAGTTTGGGAGGGTGGTCTGTAGCAGGCTATAAACTGAAAGACAGTTTTGCCCACTGTTAGTTGCAAGTGGATGGTTTCCGTTGCTTCGTGCAGTGCTACTAACCTGGAGGTGTGGGTATTTTTGATGTATATGGATACCCCCCCCCTCCTTTTGTGGTTCGGTCCGAGTTTTGTGGCCGAAAAGCATGGCATGAAGTATAACATGGTAGTGCTGGGGTGCGTCCGGGAGCCTTGAACCAGGTCTCTGTTACTGCACAGACATCGATGTTCTCCATACTGAGGAGAGTCTCGAGTGTGTGCATTTTGAGGTTTAGACTTCTGGCGTTGAGCAGCATTACCCTTAGTTTCTTTTTCCCTGTACTGTCTATGGAGGTGGGTTTGTCTTTTGAGCCTTGCCTAAAAAAGGCACTATGGGGGTGGCAAGAGCCTTAGCCAGTATTCGAAAACCCAGGGGTGACAGGTGCAAGCCGTCCCTAGTGAAGCAACGTGGCTTGTCGAGCATGTCATCCCAGGCTGACAGACACTGGATCCCCTTTGAATGACACCAATATTTTAACCAATTGTTAAGACTTATCATTTTGTCTTTATACTGTGGCATCATTCTTGGTGAGGGTAAGATGCTACTCAAGGTCAGGGTCATACCAGCCTGGACTACATGATCAGAGAGCTCCTCTATGTCTCTTTTCATGTAGTCCAGGGAGGTAGATCTCAGGTCATTCACACCAGCATGGACAATGACGGAGTCATATTTGTACTTGCTTTGGAGTGACCTGTGTGCATGTGTTATGTCATGGATCCTGGCACCCGACAGACAGCTTACAGTGACCTTCTCCTTGTTCAGCCTGGTGAGTGGGACGTCAGTGTGTCTGACTATAGAGTCACCTATTACAAGTGTATTTGGTGTGTTGTTTAGCCTTAAGGGCTGTGAATGTGTGGCACACTGACTTTGTGGACTATGTGATATGTGGGTATTGTTGTGGGGTAGCACTTGTTTGGGTGTCTGCTTTGGAGGTCACTGCTGCTTAGGCAGATTTTTATTTAGAGCCTCCGAGTATGTTTTTGTGTGTTTATGTGTTTGGTTTGTTGTAGCTATAGGTCTATGTGAGACTGGATTTGTAATGTGTGCGGTTACCTTCTTCTCCTGATTGACTGTGCCAGTCATGGGTCGAGAGAGCTCAGCCTCCAGTTTGGCAATATAGTTGCATCTCTCACATATATTTAAGCTTGTTGGGAGGAGGAGAGGTTTGTCTGTGTACATAAGGCAGTTGTAACACTGCCTTAAGATTCCCATATTTACCAGCTGGACTGGAGAGTACACATGAAACTGACCTTTGGACATGTCAGGATATTTATGATTTCTACTTTTGACTGATCTTGGAGGATCAGTTTAGTATTTAGAAGAGTATAAGAGAGGATTTAGTGCTTTAAATTTCTTCTAAGTGCAAGTGAGAGGCTATAAAGTGAGAATAGAGTGCTTCTTTTGAGATACAGATCAGTTCCAAGGGAAAAAGTGAAGAGCAGACTTTGTGGAGCTGGTAATAGTTTAAACCTGTTTAGGCGGCGCTGCCCGATGCTGCGCTATGCGCAAAATCGCGCAAAGCCGCGCTAAAGTGGGTTTTTAAACAGGGGACTTGAAAGAGCTAGGAATTAGCCCAAAACGGCCAATAAACAACAAGATCTTGTGCTGAGATCACTCCTCCAGGGACAGATAGGCTGCTCAAAGCTCCCCACTCCCACTGGTGAACAAAGAAGCTTCCTTCTATCCAAGTAAGGAACTGGGCAACACAGGAAGTATTCTAAAGTCCAGAATACAGCAATACCTGTATTATGGACTATTCTAGCTCAGGAAAGGCAGGAAAACAAGGATTTTTTTGTTGTTTTTCTTTTTTTAAAAAGGCAACAGAAAATGCACAGAAAATACTTTACACAGGCTAGCGCACTTGATTGAGCAACCTCAACAGTTAAATCAACAAAAAGACAAACTTTAAAGTGCAGGTATTAAATAAATGCAAAAAACAAGCTTAAATCTAACAAAAGAGTAGTTTTTACTCGCTTTTCGGTGATAATAGACAGTCGCAAACGTAAAGGCAGTAAAAGGTACTTAAAATCTGGTAGCAGTCAATCTGTTTCATCTCTCTGCTGCTAGCACCACTCTGCAGGACCACAAGGAGCTTGCTGAGTCGGAAACAAGTGCAAAAACCATGACAAAGCGGGTTTTTAAACAGGGGACTTGAAAGAGCTAGGAATTAGCCCAAAACGGCCAATAAACAACAAGATCTTGTGCTAAGATCACTCCTCCAGGGACAGCTAGGCTGCTCAAAGCTCCCCACTCCCACTGTTGAACAAAGAAGCTTCCTTCTATCCAAGTAAGGAAATGGGCAACACAGGAACTATTCTAAAGTCCAGAATACAGCAATACCTGTATTAGGGACTATTCTAGCTCAGGAAAGGTGGGAAAACAAGGATTTTTTTTTTGGTTTTTTTTGTTTTTCTAAACAGGCAACAGAAAATGCACAGAAAATACTTTACACAGGCTAGCGCACTTGAGTGAGCAGCCTCAACAGTTAAATCAACAAAAAAAAAAATTAAAGTGCAGATATTAAATAAATGCAAAAAACAAGCTTAAATCTAACAAAAGAGCAGTTATTACTCGCTTTTCGGCGAGAATAGACAGTCGCAAAGGTAAAGGCAGTAAAAGATACTTAAAATCTGGTAGCAGTCACTCTTTTTTGTCTCTCTGCCGCTAGCACCAATCTGCAGGACCACGAGGAGCTTGCTGAGTCAGAAACAAGCTCAAAAACCACGCCAAAGCGTGTTTTTAAACAGGGGACTTGAAAGAGCTAGGAATTAGCCCAAAACGGACAATAAACAACAAGATCTTGTGCTGAGATCACTCCTCCAGGGACAGATAGGCTGCTCAAAGCTCCCCACTTCCACTGGTGAACAAAAAAGCTTCCTTCTATCCAAGTAAGGAAATGGGCAACACAGGAACTATTCTAAAGTCCAGAATACAGCAATACCTGTATTAGGGACTATTCTAGCTCAGGAAAGGTGGGAAAACAAGGATTTTTTTTGTTTTTTTTCTTTTTTTAAACAGGCAACAGAAAATGCACAGAAAATACTTTACACAGGCTAGCACACTTGAGTGAGAAGCCTCAACAGTTAAATCAACAAAAAGACAAACTTTAAAGTGAGGGTATTAAATAAATGCAAAAAACAAGCTTAAATCTAAAAAAAGAGCAGTTTTTACTCGCTTTCCGGCGAGAATAGACAGTCGCAAAGGTAAAGGCAGTAAAAGGTACTTAAAATCTGGTAGCAGTCACTCTTTTTCATCTCTCTGCTGCTAGCACCACTCTACAGGACCACGAGGAGCTTGATGAATCGGAAACAAGCCTAACTGCCTTTTTATGGGCAGCTGGCAGATTTTCAGGAAATTTGCAGGCAGTAATCCTCTAAAGTAGACAGAACAAGAGGAACAGCTGCAGGTTGGTTGTTTACTTAATTTCTTCTTTTTGTGGCTGGAAGAATGACTCACTGTGGCAATGGTAGTCTGCTCCATGGTCAAGCTAAAAATGATGCTTCTTTCCCATAGAAGATAAGCAAGAAAATGCTGGTAAACACCACCTGTCCAGAAAAGTTACATTTTTGATAGAAAAACAGTTTAAAAAGCACTTTAAAACAGTATGCCAGCCACACAAAAGTAAAATAAACACAATTTCTACATAGAAAAAAATGATGAACATTTTATCTTTCCATCACATTCTATTTATCTGCTGGTAAATACCTACACCCCTAAAACGAGCTACCAACTTATAGCCTGCTACAGGACACCCTCCATTTCCCCAGATGATCATCCTAGATTCCTGAAAGTAATAGAACAGTATTTGCTAAGCTATTAGGCTTGAGAAGCTATATGAGATCAAGGGCATTAATGTGTTTAGTGGTACAGCAGACAAAGTACAAATCACTGATCAAGACCCTATAAAACACTTAGTAAAGTGATACAGCTTGTAGCCTCCCTTGGTAATCCAAGGTTTTTAAGACTGAAACCTTCTTAGTTGGGAATCTCTGGTGTTTCTCCACTTGCTTGATATGTCAAGTGAGGTACATCCTGAGCAGGGCATTGTGTTCTATAAATAGTCTAATCAGTGCTGAATATAAGTTAACAATGGGTAAGACCAATCTACCATCAAATGAGGCAGATTAATTTGAGCACCAAAAGGGAAAATGGCAAGCCTTAAAATGGCCCACTAGGGCAGCTAGCCTAGTACTTACCTATGAACGTACAGATGGGGAATAGAAAATTTACCCCAAGACATTGTTCACAATCTGCTCAGTGCATTCCTGCATTGTGCTTTTGAGATTATGAACATAAGTAAAAATTATTTGTGGACTGTCTTTGTCTTGGGTAATTATTTTAGCCTCAAACTTGGCTTTGGTGGATTTTTCAAGCTCCTGAGTTGTTTGTTTATTTCAGTGACAAGGGCGCTACCATTCTGGTAATTGCTCTTCTTACTTCTGGTCAGAATTATTTTCCTTTTATTATAAATGCTGATGTTATGGTTCCACTATGTGGGTTTGTTTCTGGGGTTTGCCCTGCACTTGTGCTTATGGAGTACAGCTCCATCTATGCAGCTGTTTACATGCTGGTGTAGTGTGGTGGTATACATTTCTGTGTATTCAGTGGAGTTAATTGGGTTTGGTGTGGATTTGAAGCTTGCCAATGTATCACTTAGGAGTAGGTAATTTATCTTTAAGAGTTTAAGATTTAATTTAAGCCTATTTTCAGTACACCAGGTATTAACTAGGATAAAGGGAACAGGTTTCAGATGGGGTCTTGACAATAACACCACGTTTGCAGTCATCAGCAAAATTAGTTTACCAAAGGTCCTAGTTCGCATTCTGGAAATCAGAGAAGTAAATGCAGAATAGGAAACTCAACTAGTTACCCTCATAGTTTTAGATGAGGCACGACCACATGAACTATGTGGGTTCTGTGTTTTAGCGACCTTACTAGCCATCATGCCACATAAGAAACTATTTTTAAAGTATTTACCTTGTATAAAATACCCACGAGACATGGTGTCAAAACACTTTGGCTAGGTCAAAATATGCTGTATGAACAGCATAACCACTTTCAACAGTTTGTGTGTCCGTGTTGAAGACATTAACTAGATTTAATAAGTAGGATCTCACTTTGACAAAACCAATCTGTTGAGGATCTAGCCTAATGAGATTTTAGATATCATAACTGATTTGATCAGTTATGATAGGTTTCATAGCCTTACAGATCATGCTCGTAAGGTGGGACTATCCTTGGTGGGGGGCATCACCATTTCAGTACGCCATAATTAGGAACAAATCCTGTGACTAAGCTAGGACTAAACAGTTTGAAGAGAATGTCAGTGAAGGCAAGCTTGACACAATTTATTATACCAAACCAAAGAAAGAATTGAAGTGGTGAACAACTAAAAAAATAAAATTTCTAAAAAATGTCACAAATGGAATCTGGCAAAGTAATGCACAGAATTATTTTCTTCCAGATAAACTTTATCCTTTCCTCAGAAGTAATTAACTATTACTAATCTTCAATGGATCGTAAGCTATTCAAACAAGTAAGAGCAAAAACAATGAACAGCAATGGTTGAGAGTAAAACAGCCAGACAAGAACTTTAACTTTGTGATTAAATAGGTCTTTTTATCCAAGTATTTTGTCAGGTCCCATAGAGGATGTACTTTTGGTCTTTGAATACATCTTCAAAGAATTTTCCTTGGTGACTACAGGGTATGTAAGACATTCTGGGATATGTGGAGTTTGGATAGATGTTTCAGAGGTATACTTTGCAGTAAACATGTATATTGGTGATGTCTGTTGGGCTGGAGTGGGTGGTCCCATTTAGGATAGGTTATAAAAAAAATTTGGGAATTGTTCATTAATTTCCTAACACAGGTAAAAAAGGACTTTTAGTTACCATTAGCTTCAGCAACTAATGTAAGCTTGCAGGTTGCTTTACTAGTCCTATTAGTATTTTTTAGTTCCCTGGTAATATTTTATACTAGTCTTGTTATGACAAGTTTTGGATCTGATCTATAATGTAAGGATTTTTTTTCTGCTGTTGTAATCATTATTTATGTTTATGGACCACCAAGGTCATTTGTTTGTTTTTGAATTTCCTTACTTATGTCGATGGACCACCAGAGTGGTTCGTATTTGAATTTCCCATTGTATTCTACGCATTTGTCTAAGTGGGTACAGAACTCCTTTGAGAAGATGTGTTAGCACCTGATCTGGTGCTATCATAGGATAATTTTGAGATTTCATCTTATAATTGTATGAGGTTTGCCTGTGTGAAGTCCTTAAATTTTGTTAATTATGTCCAAGAACTTCTGGCCATATACTATATTATAGTTACTGGTGCTCCAATTAACTGCACAGTAGGTAAAGTCTCCAAAAATAATACAGTTCTTATTAATATGGAGTTTTTCTATTACTTTCAGGAATCTAGGATGATCATCTGGGGAAATGGAGAGTGCCCTGTAGCAGGCTATAAGTTGGTAGCTCGTTTTAATTGCACAGTAGGTAAAGTCTCCAAAAATAATGCAGTTCTTATTAATATGGAGTTTTTCTATTACTTTCAGGAATCTAGGATGATCATCTGGGGAAATGGAGAGTGTCCTGTAGCAGGCTATAAGTTGGTAGCTCGTTTTAATTGCACAGTAGGTAAAGTCTCCAAAAATAATGCAGTTCTTATTAATATGGAGTTTTTCTATTACTTTCAGGAATCTAGGATGATCATCTGGGGAAATGGAGAGTGTCCTGTAGCAGGCTATAAGTTGGTAGCTCGTTTTACTTATGGTGATCTGGAGTTGCAAGAGTTCTATTTGTATGTCTCTGAGAATCTGTATGGTTGTCACATGATCTTTTGCAAATATGGAGGTGGCACCATAGTTACCATCAAGACCAAAGGCATGGTAGGCAGCAAACCCAAGTATGGAGGGAGTACTCTATTTTCTTTTAAATCAAGTCTCAGTAATTACAGAAACATGGATATGTTCCAGATGCATGATAGCCTCACGATCAGACAATTTGTTGTTAAGATTTCTGGTACTAAGAAGAGTCATTGCAATTTTACACCGGAACACCCATTAACTGAATTCTGCTTAAAAAGGTCCCTGGGGGGCAACAAAGACTTGAACTAGTACACGGAAGCCTTTAAACAAGAGGTACAGGCCATTCCTTGTGAACCAAAATGGACTATCAATCATCTTATCCTGTGCTGATACATACTGGATCCCTCTAGAATTATACCAATTATTCACTCATCTGCAGAAGTAATTTATCTTTTCTTTGTATTTAAGTATCATTCATAGTGAAGAAAGAATTCCACTCATGGCCAGAATCTCAGCTGCATTTGTCACATGCATGGAAATTTCTGACATGCATCTCTGCATAGCCCTAAGGATTTGCATTCCAGGTTATTCACTCAAACATGAACCATCACCATGATGTAGTCATATTTGCCCTAGGAAAGGGTCTTTTGGACCCTTGCAACATCAAAGATCCTGGCACTCGAAAAGCAATTAACTGACTATAATGCCATCCTTACCTGGTTTTGTGAGTAGGGAATTTGTATGTCTAACAATTTAGTCACAGTTCACTTAAACATTTTTGTTACTAGAGTGTTTAGGACTACAAGACTGTCAGCAGCAGTCTGACACATGCTGACTTAAAGCTGTAGTTCTACACATGAGATAAGTTGGAGAATTTTTGTTGAGACCTACTCTTACTAGTCCTAGGAGGTTTTGATAGAGATTTTTAATAGCTGCATCATATGACATGTTAATGTGATTTTGTTGAGAATGTGGAGGCAGTAAGAGTGAGGGTGTGAGTGCACAAGGCTCATTGTGAATGCTTTTAGGTGAGAGAGATACCTCCAAATTAGTTAAATATCTGTGCCTTAAACAGAGTTATTTGTGTAAAGTGGGGTTTATTATCAGTGAGCATAAGGATGTTCCTACATTGCCTGATAACATCAAATGTTAACAGGCTAGTAGCAGAAGGGAAACACATTGTTTCAACTTTTCATAATGTTCAATGCTTCAAGTATTAAATGGAAAATGTGCAGATAAAGTAAGTGTGCCAAAGTAGCTTAATTCAATTTAAATTTTGCAAAAGAGCACAGGCTTAACTATTTGTAGTGGCTAAGCAGGTTAATTCTAGTTTTTGGAATAGTGCACAAGCTAAACTACTTGAAATAGTACGTGGTTTTGTGGGAGAAGTTCACTGGAGAGTGTTTTTTGTTTAGCAGCAAAGGAAGAGAGCAAATGGGGGGGGGGTTGAGAGCTACAGCAGAAGACATTAATAAAAGCAGCTACCCAGGTTCTAACACTGCTTCACAAATGATCAGTGCTTATTGGCAGATACAGCAGTGATGTGGCTTTGCAAATAGAGGGGAGCAGCAAGTCTCAGTTTCTAGCTAAGCAGTATGTCAAGGCATCAAATATCAACATGTAGTATAACTTTTGGGGTAGGGGTGGAAGGACCCATTCATGGATGCAGACAACAAATTCAATTTTTTAGGGTGAAGACTACAGATATTAAGTAAACAGATCAAATCACTTGTGTCTATATAGTGTACATAGTAAGTCCACTGTACACAGTACAGCACCCCAAAAGAATACCAAATTTAAAACAAATGTTAAGGTTCAAAATAAAGTGCTAAGAACTTAGCCAATAGCAATTACAATTATAAGCTGTCTTCAAGCAATCAAAACTCTTGAACCACTCTTGTTCTCTCTTCTCACACCAGGCATTATTTAATTCTAAAAGTTGTACTTCTTAAACAGCAAAATATACTGCAGCTGCTAATTGGAATTCGTAAAAACAAGATCTTATAAGAGCTTAAAACACTTAAACCAGTTGTTGTAACATCTGAATGAGGATACTGATAAACTAAATAACTCAGAATGATAATAACAAGTAGCTTAAGTTGTCAAAATAACTTAAAATTAGAGCAAAAAGAACTTGAATTGGATGAAAACTGCTAAGAATAACTTGAAACTAATAATAAGCAAACACAATCAACTGAAGCAACTACCATACAGTTAGCGTGAGGCCTGGAAACCTGCAGCAGATGGATTAAAACAAGTGTCAGAAATTCAAAAATTCTCTCAGAACTCAGCAGCCTATAACAACAATTACACTTATAAACTGCTTCCAAACAATCAAAGCTCTTCAACTAGCATTGCTTCCTCCTCTCATAAACAAAATGATTTAATTTTAACAACTAGACCACTTAAAGAAAAAAAAATACAGTGCTGATATTAAATAGAATTTGGCAGAATAAAAGCTTACAATAACTTAAACACTTAGCCAAGTTATTATAGGATCTGAATAAAATAAAACTGATAAAAAAAACAGACAGATTAAACTGACAAAATAACTTAAACTGCTAACAAAAAAGACTTGAATCAAAAACTTAAAGTGCGAACAAAAAGTTCTTGAATCAGATCAGAACTGCTAAAAATGACTTAAAACTGACAAGGAACAAAACAAAATCAGAAGTAAATATCCAGTTGTTGCAAGGCCTGGAAACCAACAGCAGATGGGTTGGAAGATCTGGAAACTGGCAGCAGATAGGTTGGAAGGCATGGAAACCAGCAGTAGATGGGTGAGAAGGCCTGGAAATCAGCTTTAGATGGATTTTTAAAACAACTTAAACTGTTAAATGCAATAGCTTAAATTGACAAACTAATATCATAAAGAACATGAATCAAATAAACACTGCTAAAATTACTTAAAACTGATAAAAAGCAAAGAAAAAAAAACAAGACACACTTATCCTGTTGTGGCATGACCTGAAAACTAGTAGCAGATGTACTGGAAGCACTCTGTGAATGATCAGCTCTCTTTTAGCTTTGTGTGGACTATTAAATATAAATATATTGTCCTGTATGAACCACTTGCAAATGTGGAGTACAGATTACAAAATGTGTATTTTGGGCAATAACATTTTTGGAATATCAGTGAAAGCTTTTCTCTTAATTCTCATGTCTAGAAGAAATTCTGTGAAAATGAAATATTGTCAGTGTTCACTGAAGTTTTAGCCTTTAGAAAACTTTAGTCATAAATTAATTACAACAGCAGTGGGTAGTCAGTTTGAATAAGACTTGTTTCATATTCCTCTTTGGGTTCTGCTTATCAGCATTTTATTGACACTGGGGGTGGGGATGATAGAGAAAATTTGCTGGACCTGAACAAGTATAAACGGCAGGTACTGTAGAATGCCTGTTATGCACCATTACTGATTACACTGAATTTAGATGTCTTTTAATGCATAAGCCCTTGCAATGACATGTGTAGTAGCAGCTGAACAACAAATAGACTGACGCAAGTACAATTTTTGTATAAGTGTTTAGAAACATGACAAAATCATATGATTGGGGTGCTATTTAAATATTATTTTTTTTGCCACAGCCTGATGAAGTCTTTTGCATACATTTTGTGAGACTAAACCAGACACTACAGTTGATTTGGCAATAAATTACATGTTCATAAATTATATCCAGAAGCTATTTTGTTTATTTTTGTAGTACTTTTTTCAGAAGCCTTTCTGTACTTCAGCATTTGCTTCATGTACTGTCTGACAACTTGCAAAATTACTGTCAAGCAAGTAAACATCTGACATTAGAGACAACTACCACTCCATGGCATACTGGCAGTCAATAAAAGCTGAGATTCATAATATGCATTTAGTGGGTTGCATCCCTACTCAATCCAATTAAAAACTCTCAGTCTGTAACATGCACTAACGTCTTCCAACAAATCCTTCCTTATATAAGACAGGATCACCCCTCTTCCAACTCTCATGTTAATTTTAAGGTCTTTGCAATCTTGTCTTTCTAAATCTTTTGTGTTCTGATATATTGACTGTATTCATTTTAAGTCCTGGTACATTCGTTAAAGTCACAATATTTTATAAAAATATACAATTGTTACCAATTGCAACACTATTCAATACATTTTCTTTTTATGTTACTTTCCACTACAAGTTACCTTAAGATCACCTACAATTCATTAATTCCGTTTTTCCAACTGGCTGAGAACTCAACCTGATAAAATGGCAAGCCTCTTACACCCCGCTGGAGTTATATATAAAAACTTCATAAATACAGAAACATGAAAAAAGGATAAATTCACACACTTAGAAAGCACACTGGCTATCCTAGGGAAAACAGTAATCAGGACGTTCATTAGTAAGTTGAACTCAGTGAGTTGAGTTCTCATTGGGTTTGAACTCAATGATATCTCTAGAAACACTTTTCTAGTTATTTTAAATTCTGACGTTCTGAATGTCCTTTATCTTCCTCATTTTTTACTTCTTGTATTTAATTCACTGCTACTTTATATGTACACATGGCATAGAAGTTGGATAAATACACTTTTACCATCTTTCCTCCAACACTTCAACCCATCTGATTGCCACTTGCTCTATAGGTCTTCTTAAAAGCTTTGAATTCACAATTCATTACTGTATTGTTAGTCACTGAGAACTTCTAACAAATGATTCATAGTTTTTCTTGCATGGAATCAACTGAAGCTGAATTAGCTTCATTTTATTCTTATGGTGGCCCAAACGATGACTGCAATGTAAGTAGGTAATATTAACTGTGTGATTCCTTTTGGTTTTATGTGGGTGGTTCACCAACATACACAGACCTTTAATAATCTAGTGGTCTGGCTAAACTTATATTTACCAAGCAGATTTGGAAAGAAGCACATTTCAAAAAAGCTGTAATAAACAAAATGAAAGCCTGTTCAAACAACCTGGGTGCAACTTTATTAAAACAGATTAAAGAAATAAATGTAAGCAAACATTTGGACAGAAGGTTCATTTATCAAGTCAATGCTGTTGATAAAGAAAGTAACTTCTAAAAGCTTTTGTAATTTTATCTATTTTAATGAAAATGTATCCAAGTTGTCTGAATGTCTTTATTACACACACACACACACACACATATATGTATATATATATATATATATATATATATATATATATATATATATATATATATATATATAAATATCAAAGATAGCCTCCACTGATATCAGTCCACTTCCAGCAGTCCTTAACACCAATCTGCCTGTGAGTCCATTGCTTCCTTGAGGCATGTCCAAATTTTCCCTCTTTGGGATGGGGATAATGTCCCATGTTTCCAGATAAAAGTACCTTGGCTTGCACCTCATGAGGACAGTGCTAGTGAATTGGGAATGCAGTACCTGAAAGCTTCTGCCAATTAGGCTGTTTTGAAAAGCAGGCTATCACAGTATGTCCTTACTTGCAATATCTGTAATAAAGACTGTCAGGCAAGAATATTGCTGCTTGAAATTATTGTAGCAGTTTACAATGTTCGTGTGCTTCATATTTTCCTGCAAGATATACTGAAGCTACTTAGTCAGTCATTAGCAAATAAAAACAAAAATGTGCAAATGAAAAAAATAAAACATATCTGTAAACATGATGCAGTATAAATTCAAATTAACTATATTACATTAATATTTATTTATTATATTAATATTTATATTATAAAACCCACCAAAAATTAGGACTCCTATATAGGCATAACTGTTATCTCACCCCTCCACCAGAAAGACCCTTGCCTCCACATACCTTCTCCCCTCCCTAATGTATGGCACTCCTCTGTTCCTGAATCTTCAACTCGGCCTTCAAACTAAATTAGAAGCCTGCTACAATAAAATCTGCAAATTCGCCACCAACTCTAGGAACTCATCCCATCACTGCATCTCCCACCACTCACTGCAAAGGCTTGAGCTTCCCAACTATCTGAACCTCCTTAAACTCACCACTGCCCATAAGCTCATATTTAAGCCATCCTCCTGTCCTTCTCCCTCCACCTTCTTAACCCCCTATATTCCTAATCACTCACTTAGGTCAGAAAATCAGAATTTGCTCAAAATCTACAAACCTTTATGGCCACCTGGACAGTCTCTGCTATCCTGCTTCTTAGCTAAACTATGAAACTCTCTTCCTTCCTCCCTTAGAAATACTCATAACCACTCTAACTTTAAATCCCTCCTCCATTTCTACCTATCTCCAAAGTGGGAATGCCCCTGCTCCTTCCTCACATAGAGCCCTCCTATATCAAAACCCACCTTCGAACTCTGTGCATCATTGCTACACTCACATCATGTGCCCTTCTACCCCTCCTTAACCTCCAGATTATATTACTAGTTTATTTCCAACAATTTCTCCTCCTCAATTGTAATCCACTCTTAATGACCCTTAGATTGTTCTGTTGCTAGATTCTTATTACTATTATTGTGAAATGCAAAATTTCAATTGTAATAATCTGTTAATGACTCAGACTGTACAGTTACTAGATTTTATTATTATTGTAAAATGTAGATTTTTTTTTAATGTAGAATGCTGCATAAAGCTGTATGACTTCTTTGCTTTGTATGTGTATATGCTAATATGTTTGTCATTGTTACTGGAGCTTTTCTTCTTGGGCCTCCACTGAAAACAGGCTCTTTTTAGGCCCAGTGGACTTCCCTGGTCATCAAACTGAAATAAATAAATACATACATACATAAATAAATAAATAAGTTATTTTCCCTGATCAACTCAGCAAAGACATAAAATAGATTGCCTTCTGCTGTGTAAATCAGCTGCTTTCACACTTTGAATAGCTATGCTAGCATTCTAGGTCTGCTAAAACTAGACTTATTTTGCTGTATTAATCAGCAGAGGCTGTGTTTTGTGCAATCATACACAAAGGGTATAGTGAGTGATTTCCTCTATTTAAAATCAAGCTGTCTACGGTATTCTGCAGTACATTAAACATTTTATGAGTTTTGTTGAAAAATCTTTGGTTAAGTAGAATGCAGCAACATGTTTAGCACAGGGCGGCTGACAGTAAAAAGAAGCACTATACTGCTATGGAACAGATTTAAATTTGCTCATGTGGCAAGCAACTGAAATTTCAAGTTGTGGGATTATGACTTGATTCAAATTTTACTTTTACACTTGAGAAAGCACTTTCAGAAGTAATCCTGGCACCATTCATGAAGAATCTGTGTCATGGCAAAGGAAATGGCAGTGTAACATTTTAAGGCTGACTGATTCTGACTGACTGAATGATTAATTGTATATAAAACTCTTAATTCCATAAATAACCCGGACAACTGAAACAAAGTGATACATATATTTCATGCCATACAGTTTTATATTTTCCCTACCTTCACAGCATTCCTTTGGGCAGGACTACAACTCTTGTTCCCAGTACCATCCTGGTAAATCCATGACAAATGTGGAGCCTAAAAACACAAACATAAAAATAAGTATGGCACAAGATTTTATACATTATTATACAAACATACAAAAATACACATTATAGGAATCAGTGACCACAACCACATACATATGTACAGTGAACGATAGATACACTGTTTGCCTTAAATCAGACCAGTGCCCCTTTAGTAAATCTTGCAGTCCTCAGACATTCATATAAATGCATCTTTTGATAATGCATGGCAAAAATTTCTACATATCTTGAATTATTCCTGACAATGCACTTCTAGCCTGGTAAGTGTTAAATGTCTGAAATATTTGCTGATGTAGCCATCTTTCACCTTTTCATTTATATACTTTATTTATTTGTTTAATCCTAAGCATTCAATGAAGGTTATAGCCATTTGCTTGGATAACCTGTGCTCATACCTCTCAAGTGTACCTCATTACGAGGAACGTACCTCATTTGGGGTCTAAAACAGTTCATGTTCCTCAAAGTTCCACATTGAAAGAATCCGTCACACATTCAGTGTTAGGAATTTTTTAAAGTGAAATCCATGGTAAATAGAAATTAATCATATTAATTCATTAAAGGATCTTCTTTATGAGTAAAACCAGCATATTTTAACCATCCTATGACCTTCCTAGTTGAAACTGTTAGTAAGCCATTAGTATGTGTTCCACATTTTGCCCATTTGTTCCACATTATGAAGGTGAGTGTTCCTCATTTTGGAGATGGAAGGTTGAGAGATATGCCTATGCTCTAGTTCCAGTTGCTCAATAACAGCTTGAGGCATTTCCAAATGTTCCCTTGTTCACTTTAAAGTGGAGCCGAATCATAATACTCAGTAGATAGCTGTGGGTGATCTAAAGTCAGTGCACCTCAGAAAAAGAGCAAGACGAGCATTATACTGCTTGTCAGTGACAGCTGTTTAAAATAAGACAAGTGAACTCACTGTGAGAATAATAAAGTAAAAGGATGTGGGGACAAGGCGTCTGACTTCGTCAAGTGCTGTGGAAGAGCTTGCCTTATGTAAAAACTGCTTTGCATCTATTTCACATTGGCCTGACCATAAACTGGCAAGTGTTGATAGCAATCACTACAAGAATGTCTCTATTCAAGCTGCCATGTACAGTGGATATAAAAAGTTTATGCACCTCTGTTAAAATGCCAGGTTTTTGTGATATAAAAAAATGAGACCACAATCATTTCAAAACTTTTCCCACCTTTAATGTGACCTATAACCTGTACAATTCAATTGAAAAACAAACAAATCTGTTGGACGAAAAATATAAAAAATAAAAAACAAAAAAAGTACAATACGCTGGTTGCATAAGTATGCACACCCTTAAACTAATACTTTGCTGTGTGCACACCCTTAAACTAATACTGTGTTGAAGCACCTTTTGATTTAATTACAACATTAAGTCTTCTTGGGTATACACCTGCCATCAATTAAAGAGACTCTGATTAATCCCAAATAAAGTTCAGCTGTCCTAGAAGGATTTTCCTGACATTTACTCAGTTGCCTTATATAGCAAAAGTCATGGTTCGCAGACAGCTTACAAAGCATTCAAGGGATCTCATTCTTGAAAGGTATCAGTCATGAGCTGGGTACAAAAAAATTTCCACAGCATTGGATATAGCATGGAACACAGTGAAGACAGTCATCAAAAGTGGAGGAAATATGGGACAACAGTGACGCTGCAAAGAAAGTACCGTTGTGTACACTTACCATAAATGTAGATGTTCGAGTGTATTCACTGTTGCAGTCATCACACTTAGGTTATTTGCCTGCAGGTAGCCCTCAGTTGACCCGAATACCAGAGTCTTTGGATTTCTGCGTCAGATGCTGTCGCCTCTTCCATGACTTCAGGTCGTCAGGGGTATAAAACATGCAGCCGACGCCATTACATCAGTTTTTCTTCCCCAGATGTCAGGAGCCCTCAAAATAGGAAGCAATTAAATGGTGTGGAACACCTCCAGTAAAAAGTAAATACCACAGCCATAAGATATGGCCACAAAAGATCAAAGGTAGAAGGCATAGAGAAGTTAGGGGGGATGGAGGGAGGGTAACCAGGACTGCAACAGTGAATACACTTGAACACCTACATTTATGGTAAGTGTACACAACTGTACTATGTTCTTCATAATTCACTGTTGCAGTCATCGACTTGGGTTGATTCCCAAAGCTGAGGAAGGGTGGAGGCAGTTAAGAAGTGTTAGGGCTGGCTAGCAGGACTTGTAAGACTGCTGTGGCAAATCCAGCTCTGAATTTAGAAAAGACAGGCAAGTGGTAATGCTTGGTGAAGGTGTGTACAGAAAATACAGTTGTGTACGCATACCATAAATGTAAATGTTCGAGTGTATTCACTGTTGCAGTCATCACATTTGGGTTATCTGCTTGCAGTAGCCTTCAGTCGGCCTGATTATCAAAGTCTTGGGTCCTGCATCGGTTGTTGTCTCATCTTCCATGACGTCCAGTAGTCAGGGGTATAAAGCATTGCCCCAGATGTCAGGTGCCCCCCTAATGGGAAGCAATTAAATATATATACAAGTTAATACCTCCACCAAAAAAGCAAATACGCCAAAAAGCTTTTAAGCATAGTAAAAAGTAATAGAGGTATAGCCAAAAGAAGTCAGGGGGGCTGGAGGGAGGGTAACCAGGACTGCAACAGTGAATACACTCGAACATCTACATTTATGGTAAGTGTACACAATTGTACTATGTACTTCGTGTTTCACTGTTGCAGTCATCATATTTGGGTAGATTCCTAAGGATGGGAGGAGGAATTTAGATAGCATTAGGACCAGCTATAAGGCCCTGCAAGACTGCAGTGGCTAAGCCAGCTCTGGATTTAGAGAAAATTGGTAAATGGTAATGTTTGGTGAATGTATGTACAGAACTCCAGGTAGCAGCTTCTGGGATGTCCCTGGTAGGGACACTTCTGAGAAAGGCTGTAGAGGTAGCTGCAGCCCTGGTTGAATGTGGTCTTATCACCATGTGGGATAGGTTTTCCATGGTGCTTGTAGCAGAAATGAATGCAATGGCCTATCCATTTAGAAATGGTTTGCTTTGAAATGGCCTTCCCCTCTGCTCCTGCAGCAAATGCCACCAGCAGCTGTTCAGATTTCCTGAGAGGTTTAGTGCTGTCCAAGTAAAATCTAAGTTGTCAGTGCACATCTAAGGAGTGCAGTATCCATTCCCCTTTGTTCTGTGGATTAGAAAAGAAGGTTGGTAAATGAATGGACTGATTAAGAGCCACACTGGATATTACCTTGGGTATATAGGAGAGATTGGTCCTGAGGGACACCCTGTCTGCATGAAAGATGATGAAAGGCTCCAATGCCATAAGGACCTGTAAGTCAGACACCCTTCTTACTGAAGTGATGGCTAAAAGGAAGCTGTCCTCCAAGAAAAGAATTTCAACTCTGCATTTGCAGCTGGTTCAAAAGGAGGTAGAGTAAGTTTCTTCAATACGAAGTTAAGGTCCCAGGCTGAAGTAGGGGCTCTCCTGGGCGGTCTTAAGTATTTGGCCCCTCTGAGGAACTGCTTGAGCAGTGGATGAGAGAAGAGGGGTGGTTCTGTGTTGTAATGAGCTGAAATGGCTGAGGCATGAATTATGATGGAGGAAAAAGAAAGGCCCTTGTGAAGCATCTCAGTTAAGTACTGAAGAATCTGAGGTAAACTGGGTGCTGCTGTGCTCATCCCCGGAGTTTGGTTCCAGGAACAGAATCTTGTCCATTTTTCAGCATAAGATTTTCTAGTACTAGGCCTCCTTGCCTCCAGAGTGACATCCAACACTTGTTTACTGAGGGATGGTAATGGAGAGATAAGGTAATTAGCCAGGCTGCCAGGTTCAGGGTTTGAAGCTGAGGGTGCAGAATCTGGCCGTTTTGCTGGGACAGCAGGGTGGGGGTCAGAGGCAGGTGCCATGGTGCCAGCAGTGATACATTGCGGAAGAGGGGCTAACAGTGTTGTCGTGGCCTTCTGGTGCAATCAGTATCATCCTTGGTTTTTCCTGTTTTATCTACAGTAGTACCTTGGAGAGGAGAGGCAGAGGAGGAAAGGCATAAACTGATAGATATTTCTAGGTGAAGGACAGGGCATCCACTTTCAAAGTTTGTTTGTGGGGAGTCCTTGTGCATAATTTGTCCAATTGGTAGTTCTGGGGGAGGCAAACAGGTCTATCTCTGGGCTCCCCCATTTGTTTATCAACATGTTGAATGTCTTTAGTTCCAGTTTCCATTCGTGTGGGTCCATGAGATTTCTGCTTAGATCGTCTGACAGTGAATTTAGCTTACCTGGCAGGAATTGAGCCTGTAGGTGCACTTGGTAGCTCAAGGCTGTGTTCCACAGAGCCATGGCTAGTCTGCAGAGAGGGTATGACTGGGTTCCCCACTGCTTGTTTATATATAACATAACAGTGGTGTTGTCTGACTTCACCATTAATTGTCCTGGAAGAATGTGGTCCTTGAAGACTGTCAAGAGCATTCTGTACAGCTAACATTTCTTTTTGATTGATATGCAAGTGTATTTGACTTGGGTTCCATTTGCCCTGAATGCACCTCCCTGCCAGGTGAGCCCTCCATGCATAGTCTAATGCATCTGTTGTTAGGGTCTGGGCGACAGGGGGTAGAGTGAATGGCAGTCCCTTGTTTTGGTGGCAGGCCTCTGCCCACCAAAGGAACTCTAACTGTAGGCAAGGTATGATAGAAATCATTGCTTTTAGATCCTGAGAATGTTGACACCATAGGCTTTTTAGATACCATTGTAGTTTCCTCATATGCAGTCTTGCATATGGAATTAGAAGAATGCAGGAGGCCATGAACCCCAAGGCTTGCAGTATTTGTCTTGCAGATATCAGGGTCTTTGTGGCCATAAGTTTGAAGTAAGCTGTCAAATGAACTTGGCGTGAGGAAAGCGATCTGGGAAGTTGTGTTCAAGCTTGCTCCCAGGAATACAATTTGTTGGCAGGGTACCAGATGTGATTTCTTTTCGTTTATGGTGTACCCCAGAGAAGTTAGCACTTTTTGTACAAATGACAGATGATTCAATAGTATGTCCTGGCTTTCTGCCTCAATTAGACAATCGTCCAGGTATGGGTATATTTGAATATTTCTTTGCCTGCAAAATGCAATGACTGGAGACAGGCACTTTGTGAATACCCTGGGTGCAGTAGATAAGCCAAAGGGTAGTGTAGAGAACTGATAGTGCATGAAGCCTGCTTTGAAGCATAGGTATCTTCTGCAAGATTCCCTGATTGGGATGTGTAGGTAGGTTTCCTTTAAAGCCAGTGTTGCCAACCAGGCATCCTTGCCTAGCATAGGAAGCAACTGGTGAAGAGTTAGCATCTTGAATTTTGGGATTACCAAAAAAGTGTTTAGGATAGAGAGATCCAGGATAGGACGCCAGCAGTTGTCTTTTCTGGGCACCAGAGAAAGTCTTTAGTAGAAACCTTATCCCCTTTCCCTTTCTGGGACAGTTTTAATAGCCCTTATACTTAAGAGAGACAGAACTTGCTTTTGAGCCTCTGCCCACTGATTTAGGGGGTGATCTGGCCAACCGTTTGAGGTTGGTAAAGTATGGAAGTGGAATATGTATCCCTGGGAAACTATATTTAAAACCCATTTGTCCTCGGTAATGAGTTCCCAGTTTTTTGGCTGCAGAGCAATCTTTCCCCCTAAAGGAGCAGTCAGTTGAGAAGGGCTTGGAAGTTTTAAAGTTAAGTCATTGAGACAGGTTTACCATAAGGGGGGGGGGGGTCTTACTACTCCCTGCTTTGGAAGTGGGAGCCCCCCACTGCTTAGTCCTGTGTGTACCTTGGGACTGAAGCCTGAGTGTTCTGCTGGGTCTGAGTTTGGACTGAGAAGGCCTGGAAGAGGCAGGAAAGGACCAATTCTTAGACAGCCAATGCCTACTAAATCTTGGAGGCTGCACTTGCAGGAAATCTTTAACAGTTTGCATAGATTTAGCTTCTTCCTCCAACTTTTTAAGTACTTCTTCTGCTTTGTTGCCAAACAGGCGGTCCTGGTTTAAGGGAGCATCCAACAATTTAGCTTTAACATGATCTGGCAAAGATTGCTCTTTAAGCCAAGCATGCCTTCTAAGTACAGACCCAGTAACAGCAGCCCTGCAAGATGCCTCTAGTGAATCAAAACCACACTGCAAAGTATGTTTTCCAACTTGTTCAACAGAATGCATTAAATCCTGTAAATCCTTATTTTCAGCACAGTCAGGAATCAACATCATTTTCTGTTTAAGCAATCCGATAATATGCTGCTGATACTTTAACATATGAAACTGGCAATTTAAGGCCCTAATGGCCAAGGTTGCAGAAATGTATACCTTATTACCCCATCTATCCAGTGCCCTGGAATCTCTATCGGGGGGGGGGGGGGTAGGATTTTTGGCAGTAGTAGCCTTTACCCTTGGGTCCCTGTGCAATGGTCTCAGGATCCGCATTAGGATTTTTAAAGAGGAACTTGTGAGAGTTAGGAACCCTGTAATATCTATCTGGTTTTCTGGGAGCAGGAGGTAAGGAGTCAGGGGCCAAGCTAGACTCCATAAAGGCATCATCAACAATGTCCAGTACAGGGGGGATAGCTAAAGGCCTGTGTTGGGGCAGGAGTAAGAAATCCCCAAGCCTCTTTTTAGAATCAGAGTAATCCTGGCTTTCCTAGCGGGAATGCTCCCTAAGAGTATGCAAGGTTTCACCAAAAGAGAAATCCTCTGGTGGGGAAGCAGAAGGAATTGAGTCCTCTGCATCAGAATCCTCATATGCAGATAAGGGTAAATCCTGGTCATCAGAAGAAACACAAATTTCAGAACCCTGATCAGAAGAATCATAGCCAAATTCAGTCCTAGGTCTCTTAGAGGGGGAAGGTTTGCTTCCCCTAATTAAAGTAATAAGGTCTTCAGCCATTCTTATCATTTGTTTTTTAGGCACAGAGGCCTGACCATGCGGTCTGGGCGTCGGTTATCTAGGCATGGATTGAGTTTTAGGCCTTGAAGAAGAAGATGGTGTCGGTTTAATATGCAAGTCAGTAGGCCTGAATACACCCTCAGAGGCCGGTGCCTGTACAGCGGCTCCGGACCCATCCAAGGTAGAGACATCTGCAGGTTCCACAGTTGAAGCATCTCGCAGCATACCAGACTCCGAATGGGTCTCAGTAGAGGCCTACGAATCTGAAGTAGCGAGTATGAGGGGCTGCGAAAGTGCCTCACTGAGTACCAGCTAACTGGCAACTAACTTAAGAGAAGCGTCGTTAGCAGCTTTGGACCTAGGTGGCCTGTCTCTGTCTTTATCTTTGCTTTTTTTCGGAATGTCGGTAGTCATGTGGCCTACCAAAGCCATATCTGGACAATTGAACCGAGTACCGAAATATTTACAAGTGTAACTATACCAACGACGAATTGTTCGTTGTTTAAATAAGGCACAAAACTGACAGTGAGGTATGTTGTGGTCAGGGCCTAGGCAAGGAATACAGTATGAATGAAAATCTTTATGAGGTATTTGCTTTCCACAAGAAATACAACTACTGACTTTTACTGACATCGGTTTAGAGCAAGAAAAAGTTTCCCCAATGGGGTACTTAGCTTTAGTTGAAGACTTTGGTTCTGAAACTCGAAAACAAAACTTTCAAGAGTTGGCCGACCGGCACTTGCGAACTGCTTCTGCTTCGGCACCGCATGGCAAGAAAGACTGATGTAATGGCATTGGCTGCATGCTTTATACCCCTGACTATCTGACGTTGTGAAAGATGAGACAGCAACCAACGCAGGACCCAAGACTTTGATAATCAGGCCGACTGAGGGCTACTGCAAGCAAATAACCCAAATGTGATAACTGCAACAGTGAAACATGAAGAACATCTCCAGGTTGCAGCTTCCAGGATGTCCCTGGTAGGGACTCCCCTGAGAAATTCTGTAGAGGTTGAGGTACCCCTAGTGGAATGAGTTCTTATCCGCTCGGGGGTAGGTTTTCTATGGTGTTTGTAGCAGAAATGGATGCAGTGTGCTATCCATTTGGAAATGGTTTGCTTTGAAAGGGCCTTGCCCTCTGCCCCTGTAGCAAAGCTGACTAGCAGCTGGCCAGATTTTCTGAAAGGTTTAGTCCTATCAAGGTAGAACCTGAGCTGTCTGTGCACGTCCAAAGAGTGCAGGATCCTTTCCCCTTTATTCTGAGGAATAAGAAAAAAGGTTGGTAAATGGATGGATTGGTTTAAAGCCACACTGGATATCACTTTGGGCATAAATGATGGGTTAGTCCTGAGGGAAACCCTGTCCGCATGGAAGATAATGAAGGGTTCCACAGCCATAAGGGCCTGTAACTCAGACACTCTACTTGCTGAAGTGATGGCTAGAAGTAAGGCTGTTTTCCAAGAGAGGAATTTTAACTCTGCTGTAGCAGCAGGCTCAAAAGGGGGAAGCGTTAGCTTACTAGTACAAAGTTAAGGTCCCAGGCAGGAGTGGGAGCTCTCCTTGGGGGTCTTAAATTGTTAGCTCCTCTCAGGAACTGTTTGATCAGAGAGTGAGAGAAGAGGGGTGGCTCAGTATTGTAATGAGCTGAGATGGAAGAGGCATGAATCTTAATTGATGAGAAGGATAGGCCTTTGTGGAGTAGCTCTGCCAGATAATCTAGGATTTGAGGTAAGGTGGGCACGGCTGTGTCCTTTCCTTGAGACTGGCTCCAAGAACAGTATCTTTTCCACTTTTCTGAATAGGATTTCCTAGTACTAGGCCTCCTGGCCTCAAGGATGACATCCAGCACCTGTTTGCTGAGTTTTGCTGGTGATGTATTCAGGGAATAAGCCAGGCTACCAGGTTGAGGGTTTGCAGCTGAGGATGCAAAATCTGTCCCTCCTGCTGGGACAGCAGGGAGGGGGGTCTGATGAAGGTGCCAGGGTGGCACTGCTGTCAGACTGCATAGGAGTGGGTACCAGTGCTGGCGTGGCCAGTCTGGTGCAATAAGGATTGTCCTTGGACTGTCCTGTTTGATCTTGAGTAGTACTTTTGTAAGGAGGGGCAGAGGGGAAAAGGCATAGACTGAGAGGTTTTGCCATGTAAAGGATAGGGCATCCACTTTCCATGCTTGGCTGTGAAGAGTTCTGGTGCAGAATCTGTTCAGTTGATGGTTTTGGGGGGAAGCAAAGAGGTTCACCTCTGGTGTCCCCCACCTGTTGATTAGAAGTTTGAATGAGTTGGGTTCCAGTTTCCATTCATGTGGGTCCATTAGATTTCTGCTTAAGTCATCTGCCAGTGAATTTTGTTTGTCTGGCAGGAATTGAGATTGCAGGTGCACTTGATTGCCCAAGGTTGTGTTCCACAGAGCCATGGCTAACCTGCAGAGTGGGTAGGAATGAGTCCCCTCCTGCTTGTTTATGTACCACATAACTGTGGTGTTGTCTGTCCTTATCAAGAGTTGTCCTGGAAGGATAAGGTATTTGAAGGCTGTCAGTACATTCTATACAGCTAACATTTCTTTTTGACTGATATGCAGGTGAATTTGTCCTGGGCTCCATTTACTTTGAATGCATTTGCCTACCAAGTGAGCCCCCCATGCATAGTCTGATGGGTCTGTTGTCAAGGTTTGGGTGGGGGGGGGGGGTTGAGTGAAAGGGAGTCCCTTGTTGTGGTTGCAAGCCTCTGCCCACCAAAGGAACTCTGTCCTTAGGCAAGGAATGATAGGAATCACTGCTTCCAAGTCCTGAGAATGTTGACACCAGAGACATTTTAAGTACCACTGAAGTTTACTCATATGCAATCTTGCATATGGAATTAGGAAAATGCATGAGGCCATGAACCCTAGGGCTTGCAGAATGATGGGTTTGGATGGCCAGTAGTTTGAAGTAATTTGTCAAATAAACCTGCTTTTCTGGAGTGAGGAATGCCGTCTGGGAAGTTGTGTTCAAGCTTGCTTCCAGGAATACAATCTTCTGGGTGGGTACCAGATGCGATTTCTTTTCGTTGATAGTATACCTCAGAGAAGTTAGGAGTCTCTTTACAAACATCAGGTGCTGAAGTAGCAATTCCTGACTGTCCGCCTGAATCAGGCAATCGTCCAAGTATGGGTAAAGTGGAATATTTCTTTGCCTGCAGTATGCAATGGCTGGAGCCAGGCACTTTGTGAATACCCCGGGCGTAGTAGATCAGCCAAAGGGAATTGCAGAGAACTGATAGCATAGAGCCTACCCTGAAATGTAAGTATTTCCTGCAAGATTCCCTTATGGGACTGTGCAGATAAGCTTCTTTTAAGTCTAGGGTGACCAGCCAGGAGTCCTTGTCTAGCATAGGAAGCAGCTGCTGAAGTGTAAGCATTTTGAATTTTGGTACCACCAGGATGGTGTTGAGAATTGACAGCTCCAGAATAGGGCACCAGGAGTTCTCTTTTCTGGACACCAGGAACAGTCTGGAGTAGAAACCCTGTCCCCTTTGCTCTGTTGGAACAGGTTGAATAGCCCTGACACTGAGAAGAGAAAGTATTTGTTTTTGGGCCTCTGCCCACTGGTTTGGAGGAAGGTCTGGCAATCCGTTTGGGGTTGGCAGTGAGTGGAAGTAGAATCTGTATCCCTGGGATAAAATGTTTAAGACCCATCGGTCCTGGGTAATATTCTCCCAGTTTTTTGCATGCAGCTTTCCTCCTAGGGGTGCAAGTACTTGGGCATGGCTGGGAAGGATGAAGGACAAGTCATTGTAAACTTTTTCCATAAAGGGGTGGCTTACCACTCCCTGATTTTGAGGTGGGAGTACTCCATTGTTTTGATCTTTGCATACACTGAGAATGTAGTCTTTGTGGTCTGTTGCCCCTGGGTTTGGACTGAGAAGGTCTAGGAGGGACTGGAAAGGACCAGTTTTTTGAAGGCCAATGCTTACTGAATTTAGGTGGCTGTACCTGTAAGAAATCTTTAACAGTTTGCATAGCTTTAGCTTTTTCCTCCATCTTTTTCAGAACTTCTTCTGCTTTTGTGCCAAGCAAACATTCTTGGTTTAATGGAGCATCTAGTAATTTTGCTTTGACATGGTCTGGCAAGATTTGTTCCTTCAGCCAAGCATACCTTCTCAGAACAGACCTAGTGGCAGCAGCCCTGCAAGATGCTTCTAAGGCATCAAAACCACACTGCAAAGTAAGTTTACCAACTTGGTTTGCAGAATGCATTAACTCTTGTAAATCTTTATTTTCTGCACAATCTGGAATCAACAACATTTTTGTTTAATTAGTTTCTTAACATACTGCTGGTACTTCAACATGTGAAACTGGCAATTTAAAGCCCTGATGGCAAGAGTTGCAGAGGTATATACATTCTTACCCCATCTGTCTAAAGCCCTAGAATCCCTGTCTGAAGGGGTAAGGTTTTTGGCTGTAGTAGCCTTAATACCTTTAGGTCTCTGGGAAATGGTCTCTGGATCCACAGTGGGATTTTAAAGAGAAATTTGTGAGAGTCAGGTACTCTGCAGTACCTGTAAGGCTTTCTAGGAGCTGGTGTAAAGTATCAGGGGTAATACTGGACTCCATGAAGACAGCATCTACAATATCCAGGACAGGGGGTATAGCTAGAGGCCTGTGCTGATGCAAGTTTAGAAATTCCCTGAGTTTCTTTTTGGACAGTGGGTAGTCCTGGTATTCCCAGCGGAAATGCTCTCTTAGGGTATGCAAGGTTTTACCGAAAGAAAAGTCCTCTTGGGTGGAGGCAGAGAGAATGGAATCCTCTGCATCTGAATCCTCATAGGTAGATAAGGGTATATCCTGGTAATCAGGGGTCAGAGTCATCGGACTCATGGTCTGTAGAATCAGAAGGAAAATCAATTTTTTGTCTTTTAGAGGGGGAGGCTGGCTTCCCCTAATTAAAGTAATAAAATCTTCAGCCATTCTAAGCATTTGTTTCTGTGGCATGAGATCTTGAGAATGCACTTTGGTCGTTGTTTTCCTAGGCAAAGTGCGAACTCTGGGCCTGAGAACTTCAGTAGTTTTATTCAGAAACGAAGTAGTCAGTTTAATATGAACATTGGAAGGTCTGAATACACCTTCAAAAACCGGTGCCTGCACAGCGGCTCCGGACCCATCCAAGGTAGAGACATCCGCAGGTTCCACAGTCGAAGAAGCATTTTGCGGCATACCGGACTCTGAAAGGGTCTCAGTGGAGGCCTGCAAATCTGTAAAAGTGGGTATCAGGGGCTGCAAATACGCCTCACTGAGTACCGACGGTCTGGCGACTAGCTTAATGGAAGTGTCGTCGGCAGTTTTGGACCTATGCGGTCTGTCTCTGTCTTTATCCTTATGTTTTTTCAGAAGATTGGTAGTCAGATGGCTTATTGAAGCCATTTCGGAATACTGAGAATGAGAAAGAATATGGCGACAAAGATAGCCCGATGATGAATAGTGCGGGCGTTGAACAAGGCACAAAAGCGACAGCGAGGGATGTCGTGGTCTGGGCCTAAACAGGTGACGCAGTAAGAATGAAAATATTTGTGAGGTATTTGCTTTCCACAGGCAAGACAATTGTTAACTTTTTCTGACATCGGTTAGAGCAAGAAAAAAGGATCCCCAACAGGGTACTTAGCTTTAGAAGACTTCATGTCTGAAACTCGAAAAACGAAAATTTCAGGTAGCGGCCGACCGGCACTTGCGAACTGCTTCTGCTTCGGGCTCCCATGCAGCAAGAAAAGCTGGTGTAATAGCATCGGCTGCATGTTTTATACCCCTGACGACCTGACGTCATGGAAGAGGTGACAGCATGCGACACAGAAATCCCAAGACTCTGGTATTCGGGCCGACTGAGGGCTACCTGCAGGCAGATAACCCAAGTGTGATGACTGCAACAGTGAAACACAAAACATCTGGACATCCCTCCAAAATTGATGAAAAGACAGGACAAAAACTGGTCAGGGAGGCTGCCAAGAGACCTACAGCAACACTGAAGAAGCTGCAGGAATTTCTGGCAAGTAGTGGTTGTGTACTACATGTGACAACAATCTCCTGTATTCTCCATATGTCTGGACTATGGGGTAGGGTTGCAAGACTTATACAGAAAAATATCCAGGCCTGGCTAAAATTTGCAAAACAATACATCAAGTCTCCCAAAAGCATGTGGGAAAATGTGTTATGGTCTGATGAGGCCAAGGTTGAACGTTTTGGCCACAATTCCAAAAGGTACGTTTGGTGCAAAAACAACACTTTGCACCACCAAAAGAACACCATCCCCACAGTGAAGCATGGTGGTGGCGGTATCATGCTTTAGGGTTGCTTTTCTTCAGCTGGAACTGGGGCTTTTGTCAAGGGGGTGGGAATTATGAACAATTCCAAATACCAGTCACTTTTGGCCCAAAACCTTCAGGCGTCTGCTAGAAAGATGAAGAGGAATTTCACCTTTCAACACGGCATTGGCCCCAAGCATACATCCAAATCATCAAAAGAATGGCTTCACCAGAAGAAAATTAAAGTTTTGGAATGGCCCAGTCAGAGCCCAGACCCAAATCCAATAGAAAATCTGTGGGGTGATCTGAAGAGGGCTGTGCGGAAGAGATGCCCTCACAATCTGATAGATTTGGAGTGCTTTAGCAAGGAAGAGTGGGCAAACATTGCCATGTCAAGATATGCCATGCTGATAGACTCCTACCGAAGAAGACTGAATGCTGTAATTAAATCTAAGGGTGCTTCAACAAAGTATTTATTTAAGGGTGTGTACACTTATGCAACCAGCGTACTGTACGTTTTTTATTTTTTATATTTTTTCCCCTAACAGATTTGTTTGTTTTTCAATTGAATTGTACAGGTTATAGGTCGCATTAAAGGTGGGAAACGTTTTGAAATGATTTAGTGTGGTCTCGTTTTTTTATATCACAAAAAACTAGCATTTTAACAGGGGTGTGTAAATTTTTATATCCACTGTATGAGCAACTTGTGCCACATACAAAAGCCAATAATTAGAGGAAATGCAATGTGTCCTTCAAACAGATCTGGATCTGTTTTAGAATTCCATGTTCAAGTATTCCCATAATGACCTTCTTCACACAGAAAGGATATGTGATGGCAATATTTTATAAAAGGTTCATTTTCCAGTTCCATTTTGAAAAAAAAAATCTTCTTTAAATATGTTTCATTTATTTTATAAATTTTGGTGCCTGAACAGCTGCTGAATATTCTGTTATACTTGTTACAAGACTTATAATTATAATGGGGCTAATATTTCTGGTTTCCTGGTCCTGAATAGCCATAATATTGATGTTATCAATCTATTCTCATTTAACATGATATTGATTTTATCTCTCATATTTCAGTTTACTATCTACCAGGATAGCCACGTCTAAGTAAGATAATTGTCTCCAAGTTAATAGAAATATCTCATAATTTTTATGTACACAATTAAACATTTTTAAAGCAAAATCTTTTATTGTAAACTTTGGTTAATAACAGAATAACAACCCTTAACTAAAAACAATTTTAACTTAATAAAAACAAAAAACAGCAAATATAAAAAAGAAACAACTAGTCATATGGTATGCATAAGCTGACAGTAACATAGATTAAAATCTTTCAATGTAAAATATTGAAACAACCTAAAATGGGTTACTGCTGCCTTCAAATTGTGTACTCAACTAAACCAAAACAAACAACTTTACTTCTCAATAAAGTGGAAAACATATACAGTAATAAGTCTCTTAAGTCAAGCATAAATTAACTCCCCTCTGAAGGAGTGTGTCACAAGGAAGGGCCTTACCCACCCTTTCAAGTAAGGAAAGCTCACAGCGAACAGGTACCATTAAACAGATAAGCCAGTCAACTAGTGACATTTAGTCACAAATTTTGCTTTTGTCTAATGATCACCAATGCCTCACTTGACAAGACAAATATTTTGCATTAATGCTAAAATGCGTTTAAATGCAGTACATGGTAAGTTTTCCATTTCCCTATAATAGTCATTTTTAGCTACCGGCTTCAGCAAAACCACTAAATTAGTCTTGTCAACTGTAACCTTCTCAATTAAGATTTCTTATAAAAGACAGAGGGGGTGATCATTGGATCCCTGATGACCACAAATGATCTAGCAGTACCATTAGATCTTTCTTAGAGATAATCAGAAAATGCACATCAAGTTACTACTCCTTCCCACTTTACATCTTCAAAAGTCTTAAGAGATATCACAGGATATATGTGGTATAGCCCACTTGTGGAAAAAAATTATAGAGGCATTTCTAGGCAAATATTCCAAATGTCTGTGATGTTGCTGCATATGTAAGAAGCTGGAAGACATGTCTTCATTTGAACAAATCTGTTAGTACTTTAGGAAGTTGTTGCCATCATTTTCCCAGTCCAGTACAAATGCTGGTCTTAACAGCTATTGATGCCCTTATACGTTAATCAATTAAATACTTATGTTCTCTATGTGTGCTTCTGCTTCCGTTAATAAACTTACATACATAAGCTGATGTTTCTTTTCAAATGCCATTGATTTCAATTCATGAAGCTTCCCTTCTAATAGGTGATACCAGGGGTAATCCCCCATACTTAAATCTATATTGCTTCTAGGTCTTACTGTCTTCAAACATTTGTTCTCAAGTTTTAACTAGGTGTCATATCCAGCTATGCTCAAAGACTTTGATTGCTTTTGTTTCTGTCTATATGGTAACGATTTAGGGGCTATTTTTTCCATCCAGTCACAAATTCTGAATTTGTTTATAAGTGACTATATATTAAGATTAGTAATAACAATAATATGTGAAATCAGGCTCTCATGAGATCAAACCTGACTCAAATAAGACATCGTCTAACTCTCTGGTCACCCATGTGAAGGATTAATTATTTCCATCTGAAGTTATAAGACTGCATTTGAAAAAGACAGGCTAGTTTTAACCAAAATGCTGAACAACTCTGTTCAGGAGATGGTAATTTATGTCCCCCTACACTCTGCTGGAAGGCTAAGCTTATTATATGCTACTCATGGCTTTGAAAAACCTAGGGTGATAGGGCCACCAGTTAAATCTGGAGGGCATATAAAGCCAAAGGCAATATAGATGTTTGAATGGAATGGACCTTCTGGAGAACAGCAAGTAAAAAAGACTTAATTCTCTGGATACGGAGCTTACATTTTTTAGCATCTCAAAAGTGATTTCACTAAGCATTTGCGTAGATGAAGCCATCTAGACCCCTAAATATTTAATGAAGTGATGATGCCATAGATAAGCATCTTCAACGTCAAATGTAAGTCTGCAAATTTATTGTTAATGCTATTGTTTTAATTTGATTAACCTGAGAGTCAAATAAAGTGACAGAGTAGAATAACTTGTTAAATAATGTTGCAAGGCTTCTCTCAAACTGTGAGAAACAGATTGACAAAAAATCTGTATGACGTGAAAGTTTCACTGCTTACTCCATTCTGCTCTCTCCAGCTATATCTGAACTGCATGTGTATGATTCTAGTGGCTCCAAACACAGTGAAAATGAAAATAAACACACACACACACACACACACACACACACACACACACACACACACACGCGCGTGTGCGCGCGCACACATACACACAAAAACTGTATAAATAACTGAAAAAATGAAGATATGTAAAATATAATGGTGAATATTTAGTCGACTCTCTAAAGTGCCTTTTTAGCTTCAAGGTTCAAGATCATCAAAGGTGAGTTGGTGACATGTGCATCTTGTATCACAACAGAGATCTTTAATGTTTTGTCAAAAGTTTGCTTTCCTCCCATAAAACACAATGATCTAGATATGTCAGTCTTAATATTATTAAATATATTATAGAGACCATTACAGCTGCAAACAGTTTATAAGTCATGATTCAAATCTGTGATAGGTATACAGGAAAACAGCAAATCCAGATCCACACTTTCTTTTTAACTGGCCACTTGATATTGCTTCTTACACTAAGCTGAAATCTACTCAGCCTACCAGATGATACCAATTAATATAACCAGCTGAAGCAACAACTGATTCACTGGAAGTACATATTAGCCTAGCAGAAGATGATCTGGATCAGGTACTTTTCATTTGGAATGTACTGCTCCTAACACTATAGCTGCCTCTTCTAGTGTAATAATATATCTAATTAATTTACTGCCTTGTACAGAGTTAACAAGAGCTGAATTCAAATGCTTCAAAAAAACTCCAACTTATGGAATTGTTTGCCATTAAATGTTAAAAAAGCTAGATGTCTAGAAGTATTTTGGGGTGCACTTGATCAATGGTTTGACAAAGGTGTCAAAAGTAAATAAAGCTCAAAGTTTAATATAACTGGGAGAAGTAGTTCCTGAATCCCTGAAGAATAAGAGTCTTTAATTTACTGATCAAGGTCTCCTAATTTAAGTTTAGGAATAAGTCTTTGAACTGTTAGGTACGTCAGTGTTAATGCTAAAAACTTCTGAAAAGCAGGGAATTCACAGGATATTTTAGATTTAAATCATTTTACAACTTTTTATTCTTGGTTAATACAGCTGAACTTCACTCTTGTCCCTATTTATTTCTTGCCTAATTACAGCTCACTCCAAATTTAGTTTAGGCTGATACTACTGAGCTTTAGTATACTCCCATCAGTGTCTGACTAATTCATTCTCTCCCATCATTCTTGCAGCATTACTTTGCTATCCCACTGTACCACTAACCAGTTCTCTATTTGTAATTGAAATCACTGTTTAAAATTAGAACTCATAACCAGTAAGTAGGGAAGCATTAATGCCTTCCTCTTGCTCCACCCACCAGTCTAACTTTTAAATTCTTTGAAACATGATTAGAGATAAAGGCAGTATCTCCATGGAAGGAATCAAATAGGCACATGCAGCTGTCATTAGGGTTTTAATTAACCTTGAAATGTCCTACACCTATGGGAACAAATGCATCTGTCTTGCAGACGGTAAATCACAAACTAAATATTACAATAAGAAGGCCCTTAGTATTAAAGTATTTCCTAAAATGCTTTCCTATTGTAGGTACACCACAAGTACGAGGACCACTGAGCACATATTGTGAGTCAGACATTATAATTCCAATCATCTATCAATAAGGTCAGCCCATTGTGGAATGCCATAATTTCTATACTTTAAATTCTGTTGTCACTCTGACAGTGCTCAGAGGAAAGTAAATGACAGCAAAATGTATTCACTGGGAAATGCCAAGAACTTTCACCACTATATAACTTCCCAGCTTATCTATGAACTTATCTTTAGTTTTGACTGGATACCTCATATCTTTGAAAATAATTAAGCCAAACCACTCCTCTCTCTCTGAATCCTGTGTAAAAACAAAAACAATTTCCCTTACTCCAGAGTATGACCGGTGTTAAATGCTCCACTACAGTGGGCTTCCTGTAAGTAAATGATTTAGAAAGTTAAACCAAATATTCCATCCTACTTTACAGACCTAGTCAGTTCACTAACATTTCAAAAATAAATCTTTAAAGGCAGCATTTATTAGCAAGATGTAAAATTTAGAAAATTTCCAGGAAACAGAGTCCAAGAGAGCCACAAAATAAAGCCCCTCCCCCACACATACTTTGAAATACCAAACCCGCAGTGGTGCAGCGGTAGCATTGTCACCTCACAGAAAGAGGTTCTCCCATTCGATTCTCAGCTGGAGCACCTTCTATGTGGAGTCTGCATGTCCCCCCACAGTCGAGTGGCATTTGAAAGACATGCGTGAATGGGCGTGCCTTCGTTGAAGGTTGGGCATCGGGCTGGCACCTCGGCACCATAAAAATCTACTGCCAATCATTAGCGGACCGGAGTTCCGCTGTGGCGACCCCTAACCGGGAAAAGCCAAAAGAAGAACAAACCAACCAAATAACAATATCACAGTCTCATAGTATACAAAGGTATTATTTGAGTGCCTGATAGTGAAGTATCACAGTGAAATAAGTCTGGTTGGCATGAACCTTTAGTAGCAGGAATTCTATCTATTTTGAGGGGTACTTTTATGTTTTTAAATGTAGCTAGCTGTGTGTGTACTTGTTTTAACTTAAAAAGAGATGTGGATTCTGAAAGTCTAAAAAACTCCCACTAACTCAAACTCAACGAATACATAAATCACCAGACTATGATCCACACTAAAACTTAAACAGTTTACTCTGACACATTAAAACTATTTAAGTATATATGTAATCTGAAAATCTATTTAGTTTTTTGTTTGAGTGTTCTTATTGAAGCAATATGTCTTGAAAGATGTGAACTAAGTTGAAATGGAGTTGAGAAGAAGCAATTACATAAAAGGCCAGCCTACCAAACATAAATGTCTGCATACAAGCTAAAAGATGGAGGTATACATTGAAAACCACTGTTGATTCATGTATAATAGGTATAAGTAATAGGTTTTTATCATAATGGCTACCCTGTACATATTATCATAGAATGTAAATGGCATTAGCAATGTACAGAAAAAGTAAAAAATACTAAATTATACTAAAAGGTGCTTGGTGCATACAACAATATTGCAATAAACACATTTGGATAGAAATAATCAAGAACAATGACAGAAAAATGATTTCAGGGTGGGAAATCAGCAGAATATTGTGGTCAAAGAAAAAATAAAGTACTAATACTGACTGCTAGAGGGACTCTGGTAGTAATATAAGCAGAAAAAATATAATAATTTTAGATTTGTGGCATGAAGGGGTTATTGATTCTACTTATAAATGTTATTATAGAGATTAAGGGAATTATTTTGTTTAAACAAGAAACATCTTTATTAAATTATGTATGACATAGGCAATCATACAGTTATATAAAGGAAAACAAACCATATTGGCATATTTTAGTTGCACGCATTCTACATCATAAACTATGTTGACAAAACTGTAGTTGCAAACAATATACATCACTTATAAGAGATTAAGAGAATTCTGGTAGACACAATCAGCTCTTAGCAGGGAATATTTGTATGGGTATGAATTGAAAGCTGATTTGAAATAGTGAAGCTGTATTAGGTGGACCAAAAATAGCAAATATAATAAAAGTTGTCTGCAGAAATATACAAGAATGTCAAGTACAGATTATGTGAATTCAATAGAAGGAATCCGGACAGAATTTACATATTATTCCCCAAGGTATAAGAGCTGGTCTAGACTAAACAGAAACTATATTTCGCATTAGCATGCTATGACTGAATCCAATAACTGTTTCAGACCATGCACCAATAAAAACTAAGGTAAAATACAAGATAATTAAGTAAAAATTAGGCACCGGCAGTTTCACACTTGCCTGTTAAAGAGGAATATAAGGAATTGGTAGTGGGAATGATTTGATAGCTATTAGGGAAAAGAGCTTTTTTCAGAAAGGAATCTCACAGAACAAGAAAAGGGGCAACTGTGAACTGCAAAAGGGAAGAAAGAGAGTATTTGCATAATATGTATGAGTTTAGAAAGGTCGCTGTTAAGCAAATATTTTCTGATAACAATTCCAGAGAATGAAAACATTTAATTACAACAACTTATGCAACAGAAAGTAGAGTGGGTTGTCACCAAAGATAGAGAGCCTGTAATAGAAAATAATCAGAGATCCTATAGAGATATTAGACATATTTTGGAAACTTTATGAAAATCTGCATAAACAAAGGAATTTGGAAACCAAGAAAAGGCACAGATAGAAATATTGTTGGAACACTTAATTATTGCCAAGGTTAGAAACAGATGATGCTCAACAAGTAATGGCTAATATAGGAATGGATGAGATAAAATGGTAATGTATAACCATTCAACAGGGAAGTGATTAAGAACAGACAGAATTCCTGTGGAAGGCTGGAAGTTAGTAGGGAAGAAAGTGATAAAACAGTTGGCAGGTTTTTGATTAGCCATACTTTAAAAGAGGAGGAACAAGTATCAGCATCTTAGAAGAAAGGTTTTGTGGCTGTATTATCAAAATATGGTAAAGATCCTTTAGACCCAGCTTCATATAGACCCATTTCAATTTTAAACCATGATTATAAAATGTTTATGTTTATACTAGCTATGAGAATGACAAAGGTGCTGCAAAAATTGATAGTTACAGATTAATCTGATTTGGTGAAGAGGAAGCAAACATTTGACAATATTAATAAAACAATGGTGGCCTACAGGAAAGCACAGTAAAAGAAAATGCGGCTACTGAAATTGGGTCTTGATGCAGAGAAAACATTTGATAAACTCAATTGGAATTTTATGAGTAGGGCAATGGCAGCATTTGTGTTTCCTGATAGAATAATAGAGTCAATTAGGAGGAGCTGGACGGCGCGGTGGTGCAGCAGTAGCATTGGTGTCTCACAGCAACAAGTTCTCCAGTTTGATTCTCGGCTGGAGTGCCTTTTGTGCAGAGTCTGCATATCCATCCTGCATTCGTGTGGGTTTCCTCTGGGTGCTCCGGTTTCCCCCCAGGTTACAAAGACATGCATCTAGAACGTTTCTTCCTGGTCCTCCGCTGAAAATTGGCTTCATTCCAAGTTGGACATTCCCTGTAAACAAATGTTAAATAAATTAATAAATAATTTATAAATACTCAGAAACAGGAGTTTAGGTAAGAAGCTTCGGAAACACTAGAGAACTTCGACGTACTGAAATGCCGAATTTCTGTACATCGAGACGGAATAAATGAAAGTGCAGTTATACAAAACTGCAGTATGTCGACTGCGGAAATGCCAAATCTGCTATCGTGGTGTCGCGTTCATGACATGTGGTATGGTTTGTGGATTTATCTGGGGTTTTAGGTGAGTGGTCTTTGTTTAAGGGTATTGGATTGGGATGTTAGTGTGTGTGGTGGTGTTTTTTGTGTGTTTGTGTGTTTAGTGCAACCTCGGAGTTAGTATATAAGTAGGGGGGTGGGGGGCACTGTCCCCCACATGGAGGTGCAGGGGTGCTTGCCCCCCTGCTTATAGGAAGAGTAGGTGTGTGTGTGTGTGTGTGTGTGTGTGTGTGTGTGTGTGTGTGTGTGTGGGTGTTATGTTGTGTTTTTGTGTGTTGTTTTGTTTGTGTTAGTGTACTTAGGTAGGTGTGTGTGTGTGTGTGTGTGTGTGTGTGTGTGTGTGTGTGTGTGTGTGTGTGTGTGTGTGTGTGTGCGTGTGTGTGTGTGTGTATGTATGGTCATGATTGTGATATTCGCGGTTTTGTGTTTTCAGGTATGTGGGTGTTCGACTATTCAGTCTCGAAATTCTGAAATTCGATATTTCAGTATTTCGAGATTGTATAGTGAATCCGAAGCTTCTACTGTGTCAACTTATACTTGAAAAGAAGAAAAAGGTAGTGTTTTCCTGTTTCCCTTTTGTTGTTTGCTTTATATGCAGAGACAGTAACAAAGAAATAAGGATATAAAATGTAGGGTAACCATGAAAGTTTACTTTATTTACAGATGATATTACTTTGTACTTGATAAATCCAGAAAAGGATATATTGGTGTTGTAGAATATTTTGAGACAGTTTCAGACCAATTCAGGATATAAAATAAATAAATGTAAAATAAAGGCTATAGCAGTTAAACTCCGTATTCACACATAAATTGGTTCTGCAATAACCTCAGTTATGGGGGCACAAAAATAAAGTATTTAGGATTACAAAATAATTCTATTTTGACAGCTAAGGATATGTGGGAAGAGATTAAATAAAAGATAAAGCAAAAGTTTAGAAGCTGTATGCTATTGATTATGGATATAGATACTACAAAACAATCAATGAAACTGCTTTAGTCCCTTTAGTTTTATATACTGGTCACGTATGTTTTTAATAACCATAGGAGAAGTTCTGGTCAATAATTAATAAAGAGCTAAAGGAAGGGGAGGAGGTCAAGAGTTAAGTGGGATTAGTTGATCCTTCCCATAGAACACAGTGTTTTAGTATTACCTAATTTAAACAGAAATTTTAGAGCTACATAATGAAGGCTCATACACATAACACAAGCAGAAGGTTATAAGCCAAAGTGGAAAGAGGCAATGATGAAATGGGAGGAGTGCAAGAAGTAAGGAGAGAGGATTTTGGATGCATGTCCTTAATGAGACCAACAAAAATCATGCAGAATATTATATTCATAATGTATAAAAAAGTAGTCTGAGAACCACACCAACATGGGAATAAAGAAAGGAGATTTTATCAATAGGGATGAATGCAAGTAAGGGTATAGAAAGTAGGCAAGAAGGGTTGGAATTTACTGGAGATAATTATCAAACCATGGTTTTAGGAGCAAATAACTAGAGAGGAATAGTAATAGAGTGTGTTATGTTTAGGCTGTAGTTTGAACTCAGGTTAGAGACTAACTTTTCTACTAGGGTTTGATGACAGATTATAGGCAAAGAAAAAAGAACACAAGATCGTTAAATGAAAGACTAACTCTTGTAGTTTAGTCTAGAACAGAAGTTGCTGTAACAAAAGCGATAATTAGTAAGGTATACAAAACATTGCAAGATAGCTATAGAAATCGATTAGACGAGGTTAAAAATACTGTGAAGAGAGAATACAAATGCAATTTACAAAGGAAAAACAAGAAGACATCTGTATGGTTTCCAAGTATGCAACAAAGTCCAGAAGGTTTAACTTTTGCTTGGAAGTATTTGCATAGGCATTTTATACTCAAGCAGACTTCAGAATATTCTTCCACAGGTAGAGAGCAAATGCTAGGGGTATGATGGGAAAGAGAGAGGCAACTGGTAACATGCTTTTAGGAATGTAATGAGATGGCAGATTTTAAAAAGTACCTACAGAATACTTTGTCAGAAATATTGGGTAAGCAAATGGGTGAACTAACAAAATGATTCTTTTCACCAAGGACATGTGATCTGAACTGCCCAGACACAGTAAAGTCTTACTATGTTTAATGCTACTAGCTGCAAAAAAAAAAAAGTAATTACTAGAAAATGGAAATCAAAATCTAAACCAGCCATAAGTGAAGTGCTGAATACTATAAATGAGATAAAAGAACTAGATATGAGATTTAAAAAAAGGGAAAGAACACATTGCATACAAATAAGTGAAATTCGTAGGAACAATACATGCAGAATAGTGTTCAGAAGGAAAACTGAAATTTAAGGGAAAGCAGGAATTGACCAATTTATGCAATGTTGCACTGAATGAAACCTGTTAAAACTGTGTATTGCATGAAAACAATAAGGGAATAGTATTATGTTTGTTTCTATTACTATATATGTAGCTCAGTCACTCTAAAAATGTCATTGCATAATAAATGTTTTAAAAATATATCAGTATATATATATATATATATATATATATATATATATATATATATATATATATATATACAGTCTTTAATCATAATATCCACAATTCCAAGGTGAATGCAGTAAAGCAGACAGGTGCTCAGCTTAACTAAGAATCTAAATAAACATTTTCCTAGGTAGACAGTTAACATTTCAAACAGGCAGTTAAGAAAAACAAACTGAGGAACTTAATTACAGTAACTGTCTCAAAAATTCAAGAATGAATCCTTGCAAATGCTTAATTTTCTCCTAAAAATAATAACTGTTATTTTTCAAGACAAAATAATTTTTTATCATAATGGCTACCCTGTACATATTATTACAGAATGTAAATGGCCTTAGCGGTATACAGAAAAAGTAAAAAATACTAAATTATACTAAAAGATGCTTGGTGCATACAACAATATTGCAATAAACACAGTTGCATAGAAATGATCAAGAAAATTGACTGAAAAAGGATTTCAGGGTGGGAAATCAGCAGACTATTGTGGTCAAAGAAAAAATAAAGTGCTAATACTGACTGCTAGAGGGACTCTGGTAGTAATAGAAGCAGAAAAAAGATAATAATTTTAGATTTGTGGCATTAAGGGGCTATTGATTCAACTTATAACTGCTATTATGGAGATTAAGGGATTTTTTTTTGTTTAAACAAGAAACATCTTTATTAAATTATGTATGATATAGGCAATCATACAGTTATATAAATGAAAACAAACCATATTGGCATAATTTTAGTTGCACGCATTCTACATCACAAACTATGTTGACAAAACTGTGGTTGCGAACAATATACATCACTTATAAGAGATTAAGGGAATACTGGTAGACATAATCAGCTCTCAGCAGGGAATATTTTTATGGGTATGAATTGAAAGCTGATTTGAAATAGTGAAGCTGTATTAGGTGGACCAAAAATAGAAAATATAACAAAAGTTGTCTGCAGAAATATACAAGAATGTTAAGTACAGATTATATGAATTCAGTAGAAGGAATCCGGACAGAATTTACATATTATTCCCCAAGGTATAAGAGCTGGTCTAGACTGAACAGAAACTATATCTCACATTAGCATGCTATGACTGAATCCAATAACTGTTTCAGATCAATTTCAGATCATGCACCAATAAAAACTAAGGTAAAATACAAGATAATGAAGTAAAAATTAGGCACTGGCACTTTCACACTTGCCTGTTAAAGAGGAATGTAAGGAATTGGTAGTGGGAATGATTTGATAACTATTAGGGAAAATAACTTTTTTCAGAAGGGAATCTCACAGAACAAGAAAATGGGCAACTGTGAACTTCAAAAGGGAAGAAAGAGTGTATTTGCATAATATGTATGAATTTAGAAAGGTCGCTGATAAGCAAATATTTTCTGATAACAATTCCAGAGCATGAAAACATTTAATTACAACTTATGCAACAGAAAGTAGAATGGGTTGTCACCAAAGATAGAGAGCCTGTAATAGAAAATAACCAGAGATCCTATAGAGATATTAGATATATTTTGGAAATTGTATGAAAATCTGTATAACAAAGGAATTTGGAAACCAGCAGAAGGCACAGACAGAAATATTTTTGGAACACTTACTTATTGCCAAGGTTAGAAACAGATGATGCTCAACAAGTAATGGCTAATATAGGAATGGATGAGATAAAATGGTAATGTATAACCATTCAACAGGGAAGTGTCTAAGAACAGATGGAATTCCTGTGGAAGGTTGGAATTTAGTAGGGAAGAAAGTGATAAAAGAGTTGGAAAGTTTTGATTAGCCATACTTTAAAAGAGGGGAAGAAGTACCAGTTTTGTAGCTGTATTATCCAAATAGGGTAAAGACCCTTTAGACCCAGCTTCATATAGACCCATTTCAATTTTAAACCATGATTATAAAGTGTTTATGTTTATACTAGCTATGAGAATGACAAAAGTGCTGCCAAAATAGATAGTTACAGATCAATCTGATTTTGTGAAGAGGAAGCAAACATTTGACAATATTAATAAAGCAATGGTGACCTACAGAGAAGCACAGTATAAAAAAATGCAGCTACTGAAATTGGGTCTTGATGCAGAGAAAACATTTGATAAACCCAATTGGGATTTTATGAGTAGGGCAATGGCGGTATTTGTGTTTCTTGATAGAATAATAGAGTCAATTAGGAGTATTTGGATGGCGTGGTGGTGCTGCAGTAGCATTGTCGCCTCACAGCAACAGGTTCTCCAGTTTGATTCTTGGCTGGAGTGCCTTTTGTGCGGAGTCTGCATATCCTCCTTGCATTAGTGTGGGTTTCCTCCCTGTACTCTGGTTTCGTCCCACGTTACAAAGACATGCATCTAAAATTTTCTTCCTGGGCCTCCACTGAAAATTAGCTTAATTCCAAGTTGGACTTTCCCGGTAAACAAATGTTAAATAAATAAATAATTTAGAAATGCTCAGAAGCAGGAGTTTAGGTAAGAAGCTTCTACTTTGTTAACCTATACTTGAACAGAGGAAAAAGGTAGTATTATCCTGTTTCCCTTTTATTTGCTTTATATGTAGAGACAGTAACAAAGAAATAAGGATAAAAAAGGTAGGGTAACCAAGAAAGGTTTACTTTACTTACAGATGATATAACTTTGTTCTTGATAAATCGAGAAAAGGATATTTTGGTGTTGTAGAATATTTTGAGACAGTTTCAGACCTTTTCAGGACATAAAATAAATAAATGTAAAATAAAGGCTATAGCAGTTAAACTCCGTAGTCACACAAATTGGTTCAGCAATAACCATAGCTATGGGGACACAAAAAATAAAGTATTTAGGATTACAAAATAATTCTATTTTGACAGCTAAGGACATGGGGGAAGAGATTAAATAAAAAATAAAGCAAAAGTTTAGAAGCTGCATGCTAATGATTATGGATATGAATACTACAAAACAATCAATCAAACTGTTTTTAGTCCCTTTACTTTTATATACTGGTCAGGTATGTTTTTATTAACCAGAGGAGAAGTTCTGGACAATAATTAATAAAGAGCTAAGGAAGGGGAGGAGGTCAAGAGTTAAGTGGGATTAGTTGATCCTTCCCATAGAACTCAGTGTTTTAGTATTACCTAATTTAAAGATAAATTTTAGAGCTACATAATGAAGGGTCATACACATAACACAAGCAGAAGGTTATAAGTCAAAGTGGAAAGAGGTAATGATGAAATGGGAGGAGTACAAGAAGTAAAAAGAGAGGATTTTGGATGCATGTCCTTAATGAGAATAACAAAAATCATACAGAATGTTATATTCATAATGTATAAGAAAGTAATCTGAGAACCACATGAACATGGGAATAGAGAAAGGAGATTTTATCAATAGGGATGACTGCAAGCAAGGGTATAGAAAGTAGGGAAGAAGGGCTGGAATTTACTGGAGATAATTATCAAACCATGGTTTCAGGAGCAAATAACTAGACAGGAATAGTAATAGAGTGGGGTGTGTTTAGGCTGAAGTTTGAACACAGGTTAGAGACTACCTTTTCTACTGGGGCTTGATGACAGATTGTAGGCAAGGATAAAGAAACACGAGATCATTAAATGAAAGACTAACTCTGGTAGTATAGTCTAGAACAGAAGTTGCTGTAACAAAAGCAATAATTAGTAAGGTATACAAAATATTGGAAGATAACTATAGGAATCGATTAGAAAAGGTTAGAAAATACTGTGAAGAAAGAATACAAAGGCATATTACAAAGGAGAAACAAGAAGACATCTGTATGGTTTCCAAGTATGCAACAACAAAGTCCAGAAGGTTTAACTTTTGCTTGGAAGTATTTGCATAGGCATTTTTATACTCAAGCAGACTTCAGAATATTCTTCCACAGGTAGAGAGCAAATGCTGGGGGTATGATGGCAAAGAGAGAGGCAACTGGTAACATGCTTTTAGGAATGTAATGAGATGGCAGATTTTAAAAATTCCCTACAGAATACTTTGTCAGAAATATTGGGGAAGCAAATGGGTGAACTAACAAAATGATTCTTTTCATCAAGGACATACAATCTGAACTGCCCAGACACAGTAAGGTCTTGGCTATGTTTAATGCTACTAACTGCAAAAAAAAAGTAATTACTAGAAAATGGAAATCAAAATCTAAACCAACCATAACTGAAGTGCTGAATACTGTAAATGAGATAAAAGAACTAGATATGAGATTTAAAAAAAAGGAAAGAGCACATTGCATACAAATAAATGAAATTCATAGGAACAATACATGTAGAATAGTGTTCAGAAGGAAAACTGAAATTTAAGGGAAAGCAGGAATTGACCAATTTATGCATTGTTGCACTGAATGAAACCTGTTAAAACTGTATTGCATGAAAATAATAAGGGAATAGTATTATGTTTGTTTCTATTACTATATATGTATCTCAGTCACTTTAAAAATGTCATTACATAATAAATGTTTTAAAAATATATCAGCATATATATATATATATATATATATATGCAGTCTTCAATCATAATATCCACAATTCCAAGGTGAATGCAGTAAAGCAGACAGGTGCTCAGCTTAACTAAGAATCTAAATAAACATTTTCCTAGGTAGACAGTTAACATTTCAAACAGGCAGTTAAGAAAAACAAACTCAGGAACTTAATTACAGTAACTGTCTCAAAAATTCGAGAATTAATCCTTGCAAATGCTTAATTTTCTCCTAAAAATAATAACTGTTATTTTTCAAGGCAAAATTAATTTGCTCCAATTCTGGAACCAAAATTTGCCACAGCTCTAAAACCATAGACCGCATGTTATTAGCAGTCTGTTAAGCACCAAGCTGTGGGCACAATTCAGTGCAGACATGCATAATTATTCTAACTTTGTTTGTTTGTTTGTGTCTTTCGGCTTTTCCCGGTTAGGGGTCGCCACAGCGGATCTCCGGTCCGCTAATGATTGGCAGTAGATTTTTACGTACTGGCTTGCCGGGCCTAACGCACAACCTTCAACGAAGGAATGCCCATTCATGCATGTCACTACACAGAAGATGCTCTATGCATAATTATTCTAACTAACATATAATAAAACAAGCTGCTTACAAGTATGCCTTATAATAACAGAAGTTCTATATTTATCAGTGTGAGTGCCGCAACAGGTAGCATACTCATCTTTGTTGTAGACAGCTGTGGGTTCTATTCTCACACCAGGTAGATCAATTACTGACACTGCAGTGCAGTAAAGGAGGTGCTGCACTCCTGAGTGTGCCATCCTTCAAATGAGACATTAAAAAAAGCCCCATATGCTTGAGCTGGTGGCAGCACAGGTGGATGTAAAAGATTCACAGCACCTATCAAATAGACTCAGGGTACTTTATTTATATACACAATATTTACAAATGTAAAATTATTTACACATATTCATAATTTCCTTTACAATCATACTAAATGTTTATCCCTATTTGACTTCCACTCCTTTTTCCATAACCACCATCTGATTTTACTTAATATTCTTGCTAAAATCCATTTACCATTAAGGATAATTGCGTTTATTCTTTCATTTAATATAACCCATATAACATAAAAAAACTTTTTATATATTCTTTTAACAGATTCTTTACTTCTGTTCTTACAATGTCCATACTTATGTAAAAAGACAGTAATCCACAACAGCAATTTCAGAATGCAGGAACACCAACACACGAAAGCGAAATCCTTTTATTCCAACGTTAAACATACAGACTAAGCGCTTTCACCAGTTAAACTGGTATCATCAGAGTCTGTTGAAACACTAATTCATCCATACTTAAATAGCAAACCATACACCATGACTCACACAATCAGTCAATTAAATATTCCATTACTTCCTTAAAGGAATATCTCTCATAAAAGTGCAAGCAACCAATAAATGGAATAAATAAACATGAAAAATAAAAAAAAACAGAACAAAATAATGTAGCAAAATATGAAAAATAAATGAATAAATGTATATATAAAAAATATTTAAATATAAATATGTATATACATTTATGTTAATACAAAATTATAAACTACAATATATTCAATATTCAATTTCATTTTACGATCTGAAGGTACTTATTATTATTATTGATATCCTCATATCTACATATAAAACCATGCCATTAAAACCATCCCAAACTTTGCTTGACAAATACACAATTATACAATAAAATACTTAAACTATTTACATAAATACAAAATGAATAAACTAATTGATTAATTGAATTCATAACTGGTTACTATACATATGTTGTCCCACAAAATCAAACAGTTGATACTTAATAATTAATAGCATGTACAATCATACGCACTTCATATTATACTGGCCCTTAACTTTAAATGTGGTTTTAAAGAAATATGGTCATTTAAACCAGGGAATCTGGTGGCATTTAATCTCATCTGCCACTCAGATTCCAGGACTGCCACCCTATTGTTTATGTCACCAGGGGTAAAAGGCATCACCCTGTCTATGATAAAAAACAGAAATTTAGTAAAGTTACTACATACCCCACTGTGCAAATATAAAGCATTGTGCACATCCCTGTTCCTTATACATCTAATGTGCTCACAAATTCTTTCTCGTAACTTACGAGTAGTCATGCCAATATAGTAAGCATCACAGGAAGCACACGATGCTACATAAACACAATTCCTTGTGTTACAATTACATAAACCAGGGCATGCCAATGTACGTCCGTAACCACCTACACATGTGTAACTCCCTTCAGCAATAAATCTACAAGCGCTGCAATTTCCACACTTACTCATCCTAGATCTATTGTAGCTTTTAATCTCCCTTTCCAGAATATTTTTGATGTTATTTCCTCGACTATAGACAATTTTTGGATTCCCTCCCAACATTTTTCTTGTTTGTTCATTGATACAGTGATTCCAATTAATCCTTATACTATTACAAAATTCATTAGCCATATCGTTGAACTTCAAAACGAAGGTAAGACTGTCTTTCTCAAAATCCATCACTTCCTTATTTTTTCCTTGTACTAATGCCATGTTGTCTAAACCCTTAAGTATAGGAGTATACACAGTCTTTCTTTTCCTGTAAATCTCCTTTTTTGTTTTTAATAATAGATTCAGGGGATATCCTCTTTCAATAAATAAACCTATCAAGGTATACATCTCTTTCTTAAACATTTCGTCGTTACTAACCAACCTTGAAAGTCGGACCATTTGCCCTTTAATCACACCCTTCCTCTGATGGAAGGGGTGACAACTGTTAAAGTGTAACATGGAATTAGAAAAACTCGGTTTTCTATAGATATTACTTACAAGCTTCCCTTCTTGTTTGGAAATACAGATGTCCAAATAATTAATTGATGTCATGTTCCACGTATATGTAAATCTGAGAAACTCAGTAGTTTGATTAATGTGTGTCATGAAGTCAATGACTTCACTTTCAGTGCCCTTCCAAAGGATTAGGATGTCATCAAGGAACCTACTGTACATCACAATGTGCTCCCTAAAAACTGAAGATAAAATATGACATCTTTCCCATGACAATAGGACCAGGTTGGCATAGACCGGGGCACAACGGGCCCCCATCGCCACCCCCTTAATCTGTTGATAGATTTCACCTTCAAATGTTAGGTAGTTACTTGTCAAAATAAATCTCATGAAATCTAAACAGATGTTGAGCCTCTCTAAATCGAAACTTGCACTACTCATTAAACTGTCGTGAAATAATTCCAACCCCTCAGTCTGGGGAATAGTTGAAAAAAGATTCACCACATTTATGGTTAAAAAACCATAGGACTCCACATCGACTTCACTTACTGCTCTAAGTCTCTCCAGGCAGTGCCAGGAATCCTTAACAATGTGTGGTGTATCCACAAGTGCCTTCTTACAAACTTGGTCCACAAAGGCTGCCATAGGTTCCGTCCTAGATCCCCTTGCCGAAACAATGGGTCTAAAAGTAAGATGGTCAACACCCTTGTGAACCTTAGGAATTCCAAATAATATGGGTAATTTTGGAAATTTAACACTAAGATAATCAAGTTCATCTTCATTGATGGCTCCTTGGTAAATCGCATCCAAAAGGTACAAATCAATCTTACTGTATGCCCTATTTATTTCATGTCTTGACACTCTACTATATGTGCCTTCATCACCTAACATCTTCATCATAGCCCCATTGTAATCCATTTTACTCATGATGACCATCCCACCCCCCTTGTCAGGTCACATACATCTATAATCATTGGTCACCGTTAGTTCACTAATAACCTTCCTCTCTTCAATAGTTAAATTGTCCCGCATCTGCTTTTGTTGTGCACATAATCTTCGAAAATCACGTTCGACCATTTGTTCAAATATATTAATATCAGTATCTGTGGGGGGCATAAAGGTACTTTTCCTTTTCATTACTGTAACACCAGTTGAAAAACTAGGGTTACCTATCCCCACACCTAGGTTTGAAAAATACAGGTGTAAATTTAACTTCCTTGTGTAAAGCTTTAAGTTCACTAATACCTGAGTTATATCTAATTTATGACTCGGGACAAAACTGATCCCCTTGCTGAATAAATCAAAGTGGACCTTACTGATATCCATATCAGTGTAGTTGTATATCGTAAAGCCCCCATTTTTTAACACTTCGTGTTCCATTACGGGCTCTTCATCCCCTTTAGTAGAACATAACAATTTGGATGGTTCCCTTTCACTGACTTCAATACCACTTCCTAGTTCCTTGCTGTTATACAGAACATCATTTTCAGGAAGAGCACTTAGAATACAGTCATGATATTTATCATCATTAGAATCAATAACATTTTGGATACCTTCAGATCACTGTTGATACTTGTCCCTCTCTAAAATACCAAAACCTTCTTCATTGTGTTGCTCACAAACCATACATTCCTCATTCATACAACTATCAGCCAAACTCTTATCACAAACATAATATGCAATAGGACCTAAGTCAAAACATATGTTAAAGTCAACAACCATATCATGTTTACAAAGTGTGTCCATTAATGTCGTCGGTTCCCTCTCCTCGGTGAATAATTGTCCACAACATTCCTCACTTGAGGCCTCCTGCTGAGAAGCCTCTTTGACCTGCGAGGATAACTCTCGGCCTCTAAAAAAACAGCATCCTCATCCTCAGGTATAGATGCTACCATGAATTCTGTCACACCCTCCGTGGTTACCATAGATGCGCCAGTCCCCATCCTTGAATCTTTTCTACCCGGTGGATATGCTAACCTCTTTTGATATTCATAAGTGTCTCTGACCAATTTCTTTTGCTTTGTAGCCCTACTCTTTGACACAAACATTTCAACATTTCTAATCACTTTTTCAAAATTGCTCTTGTAATCAAAGAACAATAAGTCCGTTGTTATACTTGTGTGCAACACATTGATTTCTTCCCGAAGTTTAGACAGTTTTATGTTGTTATTGCGTATTATAATATCTAACAATTGCATACCTGTTTGGTCAAATAAAGTGACCAGTTCCTTGAAGCTGTCTGAGTCAATGTCCACCCCCATAGGTAACTTCCAGACACGAAGCCCTCTGGGGACCTGTTTCATCTCCTTAGATTTAGTAAGAAAAGAATTGTCTAGCTGCATAGCCCTGTATTTCCGACAGAGCTTTTCGTACTTGTAAATCTGCTCTCGTAAAGAAAGCGGATAATGCTGTTTTCCACCACCGTTGATGCCTCCCACTTCCGGCGCTTCCTGGTTACTGTCGAAACTTGGTGCCTCAAACCAAGAACCTAACTCGTGAACACGAGTTCCACCGTTCGGTGACGCTGAATGCCCAAGTCCTGCTAGATTTCCTCTCCTTGTGGCAGCCTCGTTACTGTTGGTTAAAACATCGCTATAGGTATTGGGGATATTAGAATGAGTTACCCTTTGCCCTGGAGTAACACCATCAGTTGAGTGCAGAGTAAAAAGCCGCACTTCCGAGTCTGTTGGGCTAACTTCAACAGCGCTCCTCTGAGTTTGTACTTCCCCATATACCTTGACCAACTTGCCTAACACATTGGTCAATTCCTTAAGAATTTCCTCCATGCCAGATGTAGCAACCTCCAACGAAAAAGCTGAATGGAATAAATTCACAAAACCAAATGATAGGAAGCCAAAACCAGGATCCACAACTATGTAAAAAGACAGTAATCCACAACAGCAATTTCAGAATGCAGGAACACCAACACCAACACACAAAAGCGAAATCCTTTTATTCCAATGTTAAACATACAGACTAAGCGCTTTCACCAGTTAAACTGGTATCATCAGAGTCTGTTGAAACACTAATTCATCCATACTTAAATAGCAAACCATACACCATGACTCACACAATCAGTCAATTAAATATTCCATTACTTCCTTAAAGGAATATCTCTCATAAAAATGTCCATACTTAATCATATCCAACTTTATTTCATCCACTTCTTTTATATCTTCAAAAAAAAAATCTTCTTTACATAGTTTTCCCCATAACTTTTTTTACCTTTTTTATATTTCAAAAACACGTTCCATAGTTTCTTCTTCTTGACAACGAAAACATATTCTATCACCTTTCTTTTTAAAAGGCATATTTCTTTCACTGGCAATTTCTCTATTAGCTGTCTCCATAAAAATCTTTTGACATTCTACTTTCTGATTACACCATTTGCTACTTATTTTATATCTTTAATTTTTTCAACAGTTAGATTTTCCCATGTTTTATCATTATATTCTTATACAATATTTTTTCTTTTTCTATATAAATGTTTTTTATTTTCAACAGAAATATTTTTTTTTGGTAACATTTTATTTCTTCATTTACACACTTTCTTTTTTACTCTTTTTTACTATACCCCAAAATGTATCATACTTGTATTTATACAGTTTTACTACTAATCTTTCATATTTTTCATTTATCCACTTTAGCACTTTGTACAAATTTAATGAAGCAGAATATACCACTGGGTTAATTAATCTAGAGCTCCATATAAATGAAAAAAAAATCTGCAATAATTCCTTTCCAAATATTGTTGATAACATAAGTATGCTTGCTAAGTATGCTGTTTTCCCAGTCAATACTGAATTTATCAAATAAGAACTTTTTTCTGAATGATAATCTATATGTTCTCCAGAAAAGACAGGTTTGTTTTATTTTTTTCTATTGTTTTTCCCATTGAATTCTACTTATATCTTTAATCTCAAATTTTATATCTACCACAGAAAATTAATTCATTGTAAAACATATATCCCCTATCACTGCAACATCACCTAAACCTTTAGTTTTCTCTTTATCTAAAGCCATCCCTATCACCTCTAAACACTCATTTGTGCAAATTATTACTTCTTTCTGCATATGTTAAGAGAACTGGCATTCTTAACCCTTCAGATGTTGTCGCTCATCTCATGTATTCAAATGAGACACTGAGGCATTGTGATGGGTTCAAGTTGTTTACTGTACAAAATCACATCAGGAGCTGTAATTGGAACATAAACTTAAGGTGATTGACTCATTACTTCAAACACACTCGCATGTGCATCTCAAGTCATGCCTGCATTCACTCTGGCTGACTATACAAAATGGCACTGATTTTGCATGTGCTCAGTAACTTATATGCATGTACTACCTAGCTACAGTGGATAACTAGGTACAATACACACAATGATCTACAGGTGTTACATACCCCACCTCCTTCATTTTTAAATTTATTTCACATACTATCACATTCATAATTATTGCAAAGGGTATACCACTCATTGGACATCCCTGTCTTATACCACTCTTCATATGTACCTCTTGGTTTAGCCAACCATTTACAAGTATTTTTACTTTATTATTATTATATGCTGACATACATAATTTCCTAAATTTTTCACTTATATTATATTCTATCATTATAGCCCATGAGATTTCATGTCCAACTATGACAAATGCCTTATTAAGATCTCTTAACATGATTTTTGCATTTTCTTTCCTATTCATAATATCATTCACAACTTCTCTATCTATGATTGATAATTCTTGACAACTCTTTCCCTTTATACTATATATACTATCTTTCACAATATTTTTCATTTTAATTTAAAATCTCTTGTATTATTTTAATAAAGAGCTTATAATCATTATTATTCATCAGAAATGATTTCCAGTTTTTTAACTGTCTTCTGTTTTTTTCTTCCATATGAATTTAAGTATTTCACTTTATAATTCTTTATATATAAAACTTTAATTGAGCCATTCATTCAAAATCTTAAAAAAAAAAAAAAATATATATATATATATATATATATATATATATATATATACACATACATACACATACATATTCATATATATTATATATGTGTATATTTTTTGCCAATCCCCCAATTTTTTATACATTTCATACCCTAGTCGACCTGTTCCTGTAGCCGAATCTATATTTATTTGTCCTAATAGTTATCTAGGTCATTTTTAAAGAAATCTCCTTTTCCAACTCTTTTTCTGTTAACTTTTTTGCTTTTCATCTTTTATTCAGTCCCTTCCTTTTTCTTTAAACATTTCTTCTACATATTGTACTATACTATTCATAATCTTTTCCTGAGTCCTTTCTATTTCTCCTTTTACATTTCTTATTTCTCTCATTACAGTACCATCTTCCTGTACTAATTTGCTTACGTAACTCAATATTTCTTCTTTTTTCCTTGTAAAAAAATATCTTTGCTTATATAACAGTTCTTGTATTTTTCTTGATTTATTTCATATAATTATTTTTCTTTGTCAAAGTACTTTCTGTCATTATGTTCCAAATCCTCCAATGCATTCTTTCATGTTCTTTTATATTTTTCTTTCTGTACTTTTCTCCCATCGTATTGCTATTGTAAAAAACATTTTTTATCCATCCATCCATCCACAACCCCTTTTCCCATTTTTGCACACGAGGTTGGGGTGTCACTTCAAACATGACAATCATCTAGATCCAAGGTTTACACCACCGGGTGACTAGCCCTGCTATGGCAGTTCTTCTTCACCATACGCTCACATTTTCCTTAAATATCATCCACCATTCAAACCAATTTTAATAAAATAATATCATAGCAATAGGATCTTTCTGTAACTGTATTACTAATATTTTTTCTTCTTCATTCCATGCTTTCTTGTTTATCCTTTTTATTCCTTTGCCTAGTTTTATATATTCCTTGTTTTTCTTTATTGCAAGATAATCAGAAAATCCTGGTTCAACTACCTCCCCTTCTCCTATAAATAAACCTTCTAATACTATAAAATAATCTACTTCAGTTCTATATGTACCCTTATTGTAAGTCCATGAATTTATTTCCCAAAGTTTTAACCTACCACACCTTATAAGTTCTAACACTTTTCTTATATCACTTCCTTTCTTTTTATGCTAACCTCTTAAATCGCAGTTATAGTCTCCTGTTATTACAACATTCATATTTATCACTGCATAATCTAAAATCTTATGAAATAAGCTTTCCCTTTCTTTACAATTAGTGTAAGCATATAATGTTATAATTATATATACTTGTTCTTTCCATTTTAAATCTACAATGGTTAACCTTCTCATTTTGCTAAAGTTACATCTAATATCCTGACTGTATTTCTACAGAATATGGCTATTCCAGAACATCTCTCATTTCCCAAATTCTACATTACCTTTTCTTCCCATAGTTTTTCTGTTTGTAATCCTTCTTCATTTATTAAAAATCTTGAGTCTTCTAATATAATTACATCTACATCACATGTATTACACCACTCCAAAATCCCCTATTTTTCTTAATATTCTTAATACTATTCACATTTACAGAAAGCACTCAAAATTTTCAATTTCCTGTCTCCTTAGATTTATGGTTTCATAAGCTCAAAATTAATTACTAGGCTAGCTTTCTTAATAAGCCAAGCAAAGTCTATCCAATTCCCTTGTCCTTGTGTCTACAGGTAAAACACTTTAACCATTATACCAATCTCCAGTCATTAGCTGTGTATATTCTTTTTCATCCACTTCCTTTTTTTTCTCTATCCCTTTACATTTTCTTTTTCTGTCTTTTACACTTTTACCAAAATAATTTGTTTTTTTACTACTTCCCAATGTATGTCTTCATCACTTTAGAACCTTCTTCTATGGCCTCTTTATTATTTTTCTCAACTAATTTTTCTTTTATTTCTACTGCTTCTAAAATTTCTTCTCTTCTGTTCATTTTCTTCTTTTTCTTTTTCCTTACTCTTATTTTCATTTTGTCAATCCTCCATAAATGTCCAATTTTGTTACATTTAAAACATTTCAGTTCACATTTTTGATCAAGTCCCATTTCCCCACAAATATAACATCTTCTTTTGTCACAGTTACTTATTAAATGTCCTTCTTTTTCACAAAAATGTTTTGGGATGTCCCCAGTATTTTACAACACTGCATATTCTCCTCCAAATTTATTATGCTCGGTATATGTATATTTTTTTCTCTTTCTATTTTTAACACAATATTACAACCCCAGCCACCAGTTCATAGACTCCTTTTGTGACAAACATTTGCAATGTCCAGTACTTCTTTACATATAGTTTTCAAATGTCCTTTCAAAGTCTCTCTTTCTACCTTTGTTCAAAATTGTACATGTATTTTCTTTCTTGTTTTCCTGCTAAATGCTTTTATCACTTACAAATTCAACTGGTTACAGTCTTTCTTTTTTTCAAATTCTCCAAGAATATTTTCCATTGAAAAAACAGTCTCAAATATAATGTCACAAAATGTATCTTTGTTAATAAGAATAAATAAGAATAAATGCTCTTACCTCATGTGCTTTTACACCCAAAGGAGCTATTCATTTTTCCCACAATTCATACCTGTCCATTTGTCTTCTATACTTTTAATCCTTACCACATTTTTTCATTTTCTTCTGCCTTTTCTGCTACTCCACTTTTGCTTTTTTTTTACTTTCTCTGCATATGTTTTATTTTCCTTCTCACCACTGTTCTTCAGGATTGTCTCTCCATCCTCCTTTTGTATTTTCGCCATAATATTCACAAAGGAAACATCTCCTTCATTTTCTGTCTCACTCTGTAACACAATTTCTTTAAGTAAATCATCCCATAACCCTCCCAACTGGTGGGTTGTATTTATACAGCCACAATTTGCTGACTCATCTACATCAAACAGATTTCTTTGAAACATTTCCTCAGACTCCCTCATACAGTCTCCAGTCTCAACATTTGCTTTCTCTTCCATTTCTTTTATCACTCCATCATCTCCTTCTCTTTCAATCTGACTCCCTGATTCCCTGGACCACCTGTGTGCCTGGAATGAAAACATAAATCCTCCTCCAAAACAGGTCCCACTTGCAACAATGATGAGTAGGGGACGTTCCTTGATGTCTTGACCAAATTTCCCCTGACAGTATAAATACAACCTCAGGTCTCCCCTGAAAAGAGGCTACCAGCCTACTGGGACTAATATGGTCAACAAAGCACACATAAATAAATAAATTTATGGGCTTTTCATTATACACACCAAAATATAACCTAAGAATGAAAAGAATGTTGCAACTAAGACAAGAAAGGTCAGACGACAGGGGACAGAAAGACACAAAATGGGTTCTATAGCTTTTGCAAGTAATACCTCAACCAATACCAAGTCAGATAAATAGGTTCTCATAAGCTAAGTCACTGATGGGACAACACACAGAGCACAGTGTCATTGCTCTTCACTCTTACAAGGCACCTACAGAATCCAGGGTACAAATCTTTAAATATGCTAATATCTTTCTATGGGGAGTTGCATATCATGTGGCACACATCCTTCTGGAAGGCAGTCTTAGTAAACATTTCATAAATGCTAGAAGTTCACTCCCAGTGCCTGTGTTGTACATCTGATGTTGCATGGTGTTGGAGTTAAAAAAAACATTTGCAGAGATGAAGTAATGCAATTGTTTTCAAGAATGTATTTGTCTAGAAATATAGAGATCAATTCACAGAGTTAAAATTCTAAAATTGCAACCACTAGGAATTTTCTCAATCCAAGGCAACTTAGCAGACATCTGGAAATGTTGGATTCATAACTGATTTATGACCTATTATGAGTTGAAGAGTGGAGGATCCTGAAAAAGTATACTGTGCCACATTTCTACATGCTGCTGGAGAATTTTCTACTTGCAGGGGACACAGCAATCAGTAGAACTGTTTTCTGTGTTAAGAACCTCAAATCAGCCAGATGAGCTGGTTCAAATGGAGCAAGTGTTAGCTTCAATAATACAAAATTAAGATCCCAAGGCAGCTCAACCAGTTGTCTTACAGGCTTCTTATATAGCACTCCTTTCAAAAACATTGAAAAAGGGGGATCCATGAGCAGATGTGCTGAAATGAATCTTGACAGAGCAGTAAAATATACCACAAGGTAGTAACTTACACAGATACTGGAAAATGAAAGGAACATTAGCCCTGAATTGGTGCTGGTGATTTTGTTGGCACTATACAGAAAACATTTTCCATTTGCTTATAAATGATGTGCTAGCAGCAGGCTGCACACCCTCATTAAACAGGTACCTAAAAGGTATTAAGACCCGATCTATCATCTAGGTAGTCAGTTGTAGTTGTTTGAGGTCAGGATGTATCAAACACTCTTGTTCTTGAGTGAATAAATATAGCCTTTGTGGAAATCTGTGGTAATTTCCAAAAGAAGGGAGAACCACTGTTGCCTGGCCCAGAAGGGAATCACCACAATGATCTTGGGGGATTCCTTCTGAATCTACAGAAGTACACAGAATATCAGTGGAAAGGGTAGAAAACTATACAGGAACACTCCTGTCCTGGAAAAAGAAAAGGCATCTGTCTTGCAGGTCTTCTTGCATAGAATATTTGAAAAGAATTTTGTCATTTCATTTTTAAGACAGGAGGCAAAAAGGTCTACTTGCGGAATTCTCCACAGATGGATCAAATATTGGAAGATCGCCTTATCTAGTTTCTATTTGTGAACATATGCCTTTGTCTTGCTCAGCTTGTTTGACAAACAATTTTGCTCTGATAGAATGTAAAATGTCTGTAGTGCGAGAATGCACTCTAAAGCTATATCCCATGCTAACATGACTAGTCTACACAGGGGGCAAAATTGGGCTCCTCCTTTCTTGTTTATGTCCCACTTCACTGTGGTATTGTATGTAACTACATGAAAATGTCCTTGGTTCCACAGATGATTCAGAGGGTCGAGTACCTTTACAAGAGCTAGCATCTTGTTTATGTGCTTTGGACTGTCCTTCTTGTCTTAGAGACTTGGTACTTTTAGCACTCTTGACACTGCTCCCCAAGCAAACCCCAACATGTCTGTTGTGACTGACTGCTTTGGAGCAAGAAGGAACTTGAATTCTGGAATATTTCATGTCTCCACTCTTTTCACAAATCTCAGAACTGGAACTCAAAAAGAAAACAGATGTTGGTGCTGGGATTAAAGACACTTCAGATACCATTTGTCTCTTTCTTATGCATTCTCTGACAAGAGGTATCATGACAAACAAGGATGCCATGAGACCCTGTATGCTGCGGTATTCCCTCGCGGGGACAGAATTCTAAGTGGAAAATCCCTGGAGTGGATCTAAATATAGCTCTATTTGTTCCTAGGCAAGAACAGCTCTTTGTAGTGAGGTGTTTAGCAGGTGCCCTAGAAACATAATCCCATGTGATGAAGCTGAAAAGGCTTTTGAATGTTCTCTTGAATCCCATCCTGTATAGGAGATCTATTATCTAAGAGAGAGAGAATCCTGACACCTGAAAATGACTTTGCAAAGATAAGCAAGTCACCTATATATGGAAAAACAGAAATACCCTGTAGCCTGCAAGGGACTATGGCAGGAGCTAGACACTTTGTGAACACTGCTGGAACAGTGGATAGCACAAAGGGCAAGGCAGAGAACTGATAATATGATCCAGAAACAAAAAAACCTTAAGAAACTCTGAAATTTGGATGAATGCAAATATGATGAGGCACATCTTTTTAAACCTAAGGTTACTAAAAAACACAAATGGGGAAGAAAGGGGTAAGAGGTTGTAACGTGAAAGCATTTTGAACTTGGACATTATCACAAACTGATTCAGGAAAGAAAGATCCAGAAGTGGTCTGCAAGAATTTTCTTAACTTGGCACTCAAAACACTATTGAATAACACTTGTTATCCCAGTTGGGAAGGAAGAACTACTTCTATTACCCCCTCAGACAATATGTAATACAGGACAGGAGATTCATGGGTTCAAAGGCTGTTGTTAGGCTAGCAATCACAAGGGCCCTTTTAAGCCTAGACACTTACCCCACACCCATTTAGATCCTGAGTATCATGGACATCTACACGGGTGGGGGCACATTACTGAGATAACCAAGGGATCTGGGGGGGGGGTTGTTCAGGAAGAGAAGGGTTTGGTCTGGCAAATGAGGAGAAATCGCTGAGAAGCAGGAATTTCATCCCACTGCCATATGTATCCTTAGCTGGATTAGCTTCTGAACCCATTTGTCTGAAACAATCTGTTGCCAAAAAGAGAAATGGAGATTCAGACTTTGTGGAGGGGATAAGAGACTGCCATGGTGGGGGTGGGGTGGTGGAGAACAAGCTTCTTTAAATGCCTTGTTTGACTGTCCTTTGTTTGAGGGGGTGGGGTGGTGGAGAACAAGCTTCTTTAAATGCCTTGTTTGACTGTCCTTTGTTTGGGGGGGGCGGTTACTGCTTTCTTTTTAAAACCATCCTGCTATTGCTATTTAAATGTCTGTTTAACAGCATTCTGCTAAGGCTCTGTTTTTTCTTGCCAAAACTGGATGATGGAGCAAGGAGAGCATAAAAATTTAAGAGATTCCTTGAATCAGCGTACCTTTCTCATAACTCATTTTGATAACCTCTACAGTAGGGGTCCAAAAACTAAAATTAGAAGTTATGTACCTACCATAACGTTCCATGTTAGTTGTCTTCTCTTGCCTTCTTTCTTGCTGGATGGGTTCGGAGCCGATCCTCGGCTCCGACTCGGCACTTGCTTTAGCTCGAGAACTCCTTTTACCAGCTCGAGGCAACCCTATATCCCATGATGCAAGGCGGAACTACCTCAGATCTCGTTTGGCAGCTAACTGACCCTGCTAAAGACTATCCTAACATAATTAGGAACCATGGTTCCTAAAAGAAGTCCTCATAACAATGCTGCAGAGGAAGCAATCTAATAGGAACTCTCCAAGATCTGTCCAGGCCAGGGGGAAGGAGGGAGGAAAGAAAGAAGGCGAGAAGACAACTAACATGGAACGTTATGGTAGGTACATAACTTCTAAATGTTAAGTTGTCAATCTCGCCTTCATTCTTGCTGGATGGGACCGCGTCCCTAGCACCTGTATCCCGGGTGGCTCAATGGAACAGACTCTTGAGAACTGTGGAACCAAAACTGGCCCTATCTCTGGAGGCCAAATCCAACTTGTAATGAGACACAAAGGTATGAGGGTGGCCCAAGTAGCTGCTGCACAAATAGTGTCAATGGGAAGTCTATCCTGAAAGGCTACAGAAGTGGATAGACTCCTGGTCGAATGTGCTTTTGGCTTAGAAGACAGTTGTTTGCCCCTGAGAGAGTACACATAGGAAATGGTGGAAGTCAACCACCTAGATAAGGTCACTTTAGAAACTGCAAGACCTAACCTGTTTTCTGCATAGGAGACAAACAATTGGTCTGATTTTCTAATTTGTTTAGTCCTATGCAAGTAGTACCTGAGCTGACGATGGACATTCACAAAGTGCAGCTTCTGTTCAGCTCTGTCAGAATAGTTAGGAAAGAAAACTGGTAGATCTATAGATTGGTTAATATTGGTTTGAGATACAACCTTGGGAAGAAAGGAAGGGTTAGTTCTTAACGAAACCCTATCCTTATGAAAAACCAGATAAGGTGAACGAATACAGAGGGCCTGAATCTCAGAAACTCTTCTTGCAGAAGTAACAGCCAGTAAAATATAGTTTTCCACGTCAACAACTTCAAAGAACATGTAGCAGACGGTTCGAAAGGAGGTAGAATTAGGGATGCCAACATTAAGTTTAGATCCCACTGCGGAGGAGGATGTTTCACAGGCGGTTTTAGGAGAAAAACTCCTCTCAAAAAGGACTTGCATAACCTATGAGACATGATGTTATTGTCATGCAAGCCAACATGATACTTGGAAATAGCAGCCAGTTGTACTTTGACTGTAGATGACGATGATCCTGAATGAAAAACCTCCGCCAGAAAATCCAAAACAGAATGTACAGGAGCAGTAAAAGGATCAATATTTCTGGCGTTTGCCCAAATTGAAAAACGTCGCCACTTGCTAGCATAAATAGTTCTAGTGGACGACTTCAAAGAAGACACTAAAATATCTCTGACTGAGTCAGAAATCATTGGTAGCCTGGCTAGGGAAGGAAGTGGAGCAACCAAGCAGTGAGGTTGAGAGAATGAATGGCCCGGTGCTGCTGACCTGATTGGTGGATCAAAAGATCCGGAACTGGGTCCAGATTCCAGGGCTGCACCAGAAGATGACGATGTAGAGACGGAAACCAAATTTGTCGAGGCCAATATGGAGCAATGAGGATCAATTTGGCTCTCAAAACGGTGGCTTTCTGAATGACTTGTGGAATCAATGGAAAGGGAGGAAAAGCATAAAGAAGTCCCCGAGGCCAATCCTGGGTTAGAGAGTCTCTCAAGGGTTGGCCTGGAAGGGGAAATAGTGTGAAGTAATCTGGGCACTTGCTGTTTTGAGGGGTAGCGAAAAGATCGCAACAAGGAGTGCCCCACTTCAGAAAAATCTGATCCACTACAGATTGATTGAGAGACCACTCGTGAGGCATCAGAATAGATCTGCTTAGCCTGTCCGCCAATAGGTTGGACCTGCCGGGGATGTGCGTTGCTATCAGAAACCGCTGAGAAGAGATCGCCCATTGCCAAAGTCTGAGAGCTTCTCGACATAACAGATAGGACCTGGTTCCGCCCTGTTTGTTGATGTACCAGACCACGGACATATTGTCCGTCTGTACTGCAATAGTCCCCGTGGGAAGAAAGTCGCCGAGGGCTTGCAACGTTAAAAGCACTGCTCTCATCTCCAGGACATTTATGTGCAGATGGTATTCTATGGGTTGCCACGTCCCGTGGACCATCCTGCCCTGATAATGCCCCCCCCCACCCGATCAGAGAGGCATCCGTGGTGACGGTGGCAACTGGAGGAGGGGGAATAAAGGGTCGGCCCTGATGAAGAAGAGGGGAAGATATCCACCATCGTAGATGAGCCCTGCACGACTGTGTCACCAAGATTTCGTGTCTCATAGGAAGATTGTGGTACGACCACTGCGTGAATAACATCCACTGCAGGAGACGCATGTGGAAGCGAGCCAGTGGAAGAAGAACAATGGCCGCAGCCATTAGGCCTAGAACTTTCAAGACAAACCTGGCTTTGATCTTGTTGCTTAGTAACAGAAGCTGAACAAATTTCTGGATGTCCAGAATCCTTTGATCTGTTAGCCTGGCTAACATTTTGACTGTATTTAACTCTGCGCCTATAAAGGTGATAGATTGGCAAGGCAGCAGAGAGGATTTTTCGAAATTTACTGAAATTCCCAGTTTCTTGCAAAGCTGTAGGGTGTAGTCTCTGGACCGAAGAAGCTGATGCTTGGTGGTGGCGGAGAGGAGCCAGTCGTCCAAATAAGGAAACACCTGGAATCCTCAATGTCTCAGGTGAGCTGTGACCACTGCCATGCATTTGGTGAACACTCTGGGGGCTGAAGTGAGGCCAAAGGGCAGTGCTCTGAATTGGTAATGACTGGCTCCCAGCCGAAAGCGGAGAAACCTTCTGGAGCGTCTGTGAATCTTTATGTGATAGTACGCATCCTGAAGGTCTATAGAGCACATCCAGTTGTCCTTGCCCAGAAAGGGCAGAATGGATTGCAGCGTGACCATCCGGAATCTTGCCTTCATGACAGACTTGTTTAGTCTGCTTAGGTCTAGTATCGGTCTCCAATCTCCCGTCCTTTTGGGGACCAAAAAGAATCTTGAGTAGAAGCCGGATCCTACTTGGTCTGCCGGCACTGTCTGGATGGCTCTTTTCCAGGAGTTTTGAAACCTCCTGTCTTGCCAAATCCCTTTGACCAGGTGAGATGTCTGGAAGGGATTGTAGAGGTAATGGAAACCTTCAAGGGGATTTTGTAACCCTCGGATATGATCGACTGTACCCACTTCTCTTGAGATAGGGATTGCCAGGCTACTGGGTACAGTGAAATTCTTCCCCCGACTGCCTCCAAGGGTGGACAGTCGGGCAACACCTCAGGGATGCTGAAAGGGCTTCTCAGGAAGAGATTCCCTGTTGCCCTGGTTCTGAGGACCCCCCCCTGCCTCTAGGGCGGCGTCTTATTGTTGCCCCTCTGCCTCTGGGGGTAAACTGACCACGTGTGTCCGTGTAGCTCCTTGGGCTTTTCGGAACCACATCTCCCCCCCCTTCTGACCCTTGGGATAAGGTCTAGAAGGAGTGGAAAACTGGACTCCAATGGCAGAAAGAGTTTTACCGTCCTGCTCACATCTGGTCAAAGTATCCTTCACCTGAGGTCCGAACAAGGCCGAACCATCAAAGGGGGTGTTGGTGAAGGACGCCTTAAAGGGGTCCGCAAAATTACACAGCCGCATCCAGGCTTGGCGTCTAAGAGCAACACCTGTGCCTGCGGCCCTGCTCGCTCCATCGGCCGCATAAGATATGAGCCGCATGGAGGAGTTAGAAATGGAATTCAGGATAGCAAGCTGTGAGGCAATCTTTTCCTGAGCCCCAGCAGCAGAAGGATCCTGGACTACTTCTCCCAGTTCCTTGAGAATATCTCATTGTAGCCTGGTGAAGTGACAAAGGTAATTCAGCGAACGCATAGCAAAGGTCGCTGAAGAAAACATCCGCTTTCCATACCTGTCCATGGTCCTAGAATCCTTATTAGGAGGATGGACAGGTACTGAAGGATCCGCCAGTTCCTTCTTAGTGGCCGCAGCCACCACCATAGCATCCACAGAGACACCTTTGGAAAGGAACTGTTTATCCGAAGGGGCCGTGATGAACTTGGATGGTCTCCTGGGGACAGGTTCCACAGAATCTGGAGCCGCCCACGCCTTCCGAGCCACTACCTGCATGAGTGGGTCGAAAGGCGGAGACACCCAGGAGGTGGAGGGTCGGGATCCAAAAGCCTCCAGGTATACCGACTCATCCTCGGAGGGGTCAATGGAGGGCCAATTCCCCCTCTGTTTAAGGAGCTCAAGGATGTCTGAAAAGGAGACATCCTCAGAGGGGGACCGGGGGGAACCCTCCGACTCATCTAAGTCGGTATCAGATGTAGTAGACTCGGGGGAGTCTGTGTGTTTCCTCTTACACGTCCTCTTCCGAGGGGGTTCCCCTGCAGGCTCAGGAGAAACCTCGGAAGAGGAGGAAATTCCCAGTGGGGAAACCTGGGGCGATGGATCCCTGGGCCTGAAAGCAAGAGGCTGGCAAGAGGCATCTGCAGGCACTGATGAGGGAGGAGCTAGAGGGATGGACCGCTGACCTGGCTCTGAGGCCAGGACACTCCTCATCACCTCAAAGGCTCCTCTCCCCGGGAGACCAGAACACACCCGCTCCGAAGAAACAGGAATGGTCAGCTCCAAAGAGAGAGAAGGCTCCGAGGCCGATGTCGGTGCCGAGCTTACCAGAGCCGAAGCCCCGAGAGGGAGAGCGGGGTCGGACAAGGGTCCGATGCCACTAGCCCCCTCGGAGCCGACAGTGGAAACCCGACGACCGGATCCTTCCAAGGAAGGTCTCAAGGAAGAGATCGGAGCCGAGGACGATGGAGCCGAAAGATGTATCGGCTCCGGCATCGAAACAGTCGCTGTCCCAAGAAGCTCCGGCTCTGAACTCTGGTGTGGAGTCGGAGGAGGAAGCTCAATGATAGGGGTTATAGCCGCAGTCTGTTGAGACGGGCTATGGAGCATTTGGGCCAGTGCCTGAGACTTCAACAGCCTGCTTACCACCCTCTCCAAGTCGTGGTCAGACAGCCTGGAAGATCTCGAAGACCGGCTCCGATGGCTCCGCTCCGATAAAAGAGGAGACCCCGGAGCCGAGTGAATACTCATAATAGAAGGGGACCGGGATCTCTTATGGGTCGAAACCATCGGAGCCGAAGTCCCTTGAACTCCAGATGGAGCCGAGGATATCTCGGCCCGATGTTGATAAGGTGTCGGCTCCAGCCGGAGCCGACAAGGCCACCGTAGTGAGGGTATCGGGGCCGGGCCGCACCAAACCCACTACTTTAGAAAAAACGATATCGACTCCAGCCGAGCCGATGTCGGCTCCGACGGAGCCGAAGCCAGCGGAGGAGGCTTGGACACTGTAGCCTGAGCCTTCGGTGGCTTATGAGGTTTTCCTGACTTAGGAGGAGAACCCTCAGGTTTAAGTAAACCTCGGAGGATAAGTTTGTTCCTCCTTTCCTGCAGGACTCTCTGGCTAAAAGCATGACACAACGCACAGGAGTCCTGCAGGTGCAAAGGCCCCAGGCAATACACACAAGAAGTGTGACCGTCTGTCAGGGACATTTTCTGACAGCACTGGTCACACTTCTTGAAGCCTGAGACCTTGCCTTCTCTAGACATCCTAAAAAGGATAGACACAAACAGTCCCCACAAACACACAACTTAATCCCTACACAAACACACAGGAAGGGATAACCAGGGGGGAACTAGGCCTGACTAAATTACTGTAACTTAAACTTATAAAGTTTAAAAAAGGACTGAAAAAGAGGGAAAGGGTAGGACTGTAACTAGATTACAGACTAAACTGACGCTCAAAAAGGGAAATAAACTCCTAACTACACTTTTCTTATTTTACTAAGAAAAACTCACCTCAGCTGGCAAAGGAGACCTCTTTCGCTAAGCGGCAAACGAGATCTGGGGTAGTTCCGCCTTGCATCATGGGATATAGGGTTGCCTCGAGCTGGTAAAAGGAGTTCTCGAGCTAAAGCAAGTGCCGAGTCGGAGCCGAGGATCGGCTCCGAACCCATCCAGCAAGAATGAAGGCGAGATTGACAACTTAACATCTCTATCCAACAGAGGATTCAAAATTTCATTTTTGACAACTTCTGAGAGGTTCTGAGAATGTAACCAGGCAAACCTCCTCATACAGTGGATGTAAGACTGGCTATTACAGTCAATCAACATTTCAGTCATTATCCTTGTAATATTTTTTTATATTTGGCAGTCCAAGTATTATCAAGCAAGTATATATAAAAAGTACTACTGACTTGCTGCATTTGAAACCTCAGTACTTATCTAATCCTCATATGGGTTGCCTACTCATTACACCATTTAGTAGCCTATCTGTTAATACAACAAACACATAACGTTCCACTTCCATCACATCAGGCTAGTTATAGTATGAAACTTTGAAATCTACATCCATTAAGATCAATGATGCAAAATAGTTCAACATTCATTACAAACAACTGTGATTCTTACTAATTGTTACATTCAAATTTTCAGTTTTACTGTTAATAATTAAAGGCAAACAGTATTATATTACACACACACACACACACACACACACACACACACACACACACACACACACACACACACACGTACACACTCAGGACAGAACTGCAGAAAGAGAGACAAGTCGCGACTCTTATCAAGTAGGTGCATTGATAATGTTCATGAAAAGGTCTTTTATGATTTTTGTGACATCCTCCCAGAGGAGAAGTGTATCTGATACACACAGATCCATAAGAGATTCCCACTGACTTTGAGTCAGCCCTTACATTGCTTACATGAGCATTTTGTAGTCCACAAAGAAAATTTGACCATCGATGGCAACCATAATATACAGCCAAATTTACTTTAATGCATGTTTACTACATGCCCCTGCATTGAAAACATTAAGAAAAGGAAATCAGAAGTCCTTAACTGCGTTTAAATGCACACACGTATACACAAACATACACACACACACACACACACACACACACACACACACACACACACACACACACACAGTCAGTTGTCCATTCAAACACAGTACTGCATCCAACAAATAGTATTCTACATGCTACATACATTTTTATACACTCTCTCTCTCTGACACACACACACACACACACACACACACACACACACACACACACACACACACACACACACACACACACACACATATATATATATGTCTACTTTGTTTTGTTGAATCTCATTTGACTGAATTTCATTTCGCCCTGACCACATTGCTGAAAAAAAGAAGTTATGTACCTACCATAACGTTCCATGTTAGTTGTCTTCTTCTCCCCTTCTTTCTTGCTGGTTGGGTTCAGAGCCGAACCTCGGCTCCGAATCGACCATCTTCAAAAGCTCAAGAGCTGCATACTGGCTCGAGGCCACCCCATATCCCATGATGCCTGGCGCTAGATACCCAGATCTTGTTTGGTAAGTCTAACTGCAGACATAATAAGGAAAGGATCCTATCCTGGAATATATAAAACCTCCAGAGAGACTACTAAACAGAAAATAATAGCCAGAGAAGACTCAGCCAGTGAAAAAACATAAGGAACTCTTCTCGATCTACAAGGATAGGGGGATGGAGGGTGGGACGCCAGAAAGAAGATGAGAAGAAGAAAACTAACATGGAACGTTATGGTAGGTAAATAACTTCTTTATGTTAAGTTGTCTATCTCGCCTTCATTCTTGCTGGTTGGGACAGCGTCCCTAGCACCTAAAATCCTGGGTGGCTCTTCGGAACAAAATCTGCTCTGTTCCTGGAAACCACATCCAACTTATAATGCGAAATGAAACTATGTGGGTTGGCCCACGTAGCCACAGCACAAATAGATCCCATGGGCAACCTAGCCTGAAAGGCCACAGAAGTGGCTAAAGCTCTGGTGGAGTGACATTTTGGTTTAACAGGTAATTCTTTATTCCTCAGTTGACAGATAAATGTGATAATAGAAGTCAACCACCTGGACAAGGTTACTTCTGAGACTGGAAGACCTTGTTTACCCTCAGCATAAGAAAGGAAAAGTTGGTCCGATTTCCTGATATTCTTAGTTCTATGCAAATAAAAGCGTAGTTGCCTGTGAACATCTAACTGATGCAATTTATATTCTGCCCTGTTGGAGTGGTTGGGAAAAAACACAGGAAGGTCTATGGACTGATTCAAGTTATTTTCTGAAGAGACCTTAGGAAGGAAGGAAGGATTAGTCCTGAGAGCAACCCTGTCATTGTGGAACACCTGGTACGGAGGACAGGTACAAAGAGCCTGAATTTCTGAAACTCTTCTGGCTGAAGTAATGACTACCAGAAAGAGGATTTTCCAAGATAAAAACTTCAAGGAACAAGATGCTGCAGGTTCGAAGGGAGGCAAAATTAGAGAAGCTAAAATCAAATTTAGATCCCACGGAGGTGGAGGATCTCTCACTGGAGGCCTGAGCAGAGTGGTCCCTTTGAGAAAGGCTTTACATAGCTTATGCGACATGATATTATTTCCCGATAGGCCAATGTGAAAATTTGAAATTGCAGCTAACTGAACTCAATTGTAGCGGAAGCGGACCCAGAATGAAAGAGTTCCGCAAGAAATTCCAAAATGTGATGTACAGGGGCTGAAAAGGGGTCTATACTCTTAGTCTCTGCCCAGGAAGAAAAACATTTCCACTTACTAGCGTAAGTTTTTCTAGTGGTAGACTTGCGCGATGATAAAATAATTTCACGCACAGAGGGGGAGATATCTGGAAGCCTGGCTAAGATTGGAAGTGGAGCAACCAAGCAGTGAGCCGGAGAGATTGCAGGGATTGGTGCAGCCCGCCTGATTGATGAATCAGAAGGTCTGGAACTAGGTCCAGAGTCCAAGGCTGCTCGAGAAGATGATGATGCAGGAACGGGAACCATATTTGTCGAGGCCAGTAAGGAGCAATGAGGTTCATTTTGCAGCCCAATACAGTAGCTTTCTGTATTAGTTTCGGAATAAGGGGAAACGGAGGGAATGCATAAAGAAGCCCCTGAGGCCAATCGTGGACTACAGTGTCTCTGGGGGAATGTCTGGGAAGTGGAAGGAGAGAGAAAAAATTGTTGCACTTGCTGTTAAAGGGGATGGCAAAAAGGTCGCAGCAAGGCTGGCCCCATTTGCGGAATATTTGGCCCGCAACTACTTGATTCAGAGACCACTCATGAGGCATGAGAATTGCTCTGCTCAGCCTGTCTGCTATGATGTTGGACTTCCCAGGGATATGCGTTGCGATCAGAAACCATTGGGAAGAGATCGCCCACTGCCAGAGTCTGAGTGCTTCTCAACATAGGGGGTAGGACTTGGTTCCTCCCTGCTTGTTGATGTACCACACTACTGACATATTGTACGTTTGAATTGCAATGGTCCCGGTAAGAAGAGAGTCCTGAAGAACTTGCAACACTAAAAGCACGGCCCTCATCTCCAAGACGTTGATATGCAGGTGGTACTCGTGAGGTTGCCAGGTGCCTTGGACTGTTCTGCCCTGATAAAGCCCCCCCACCCGATCAGGGAAGCATCCGTGGTAACCGTAGCAACTGGAGGGGGAAGTACAGATGGTCTGCCCAGGGGCACTGATGTGGAGACCATCCATCACGCAAGGTTTTTTTTACATGCTTCTCTGATCATAATTGTGTGAGACATGGGAAGCTGCTGGAAGGACCATTGGGTGAAAAGCAGCCACTGGAGAATCCTCATGTGAAAACGAGCTAGAGGAACAAGTATGATTGCTGCTGCCATGAGACCCAGAGTTTGGAGGACGAACCTGGCTTGAATTCTTTTGCATGCTAATAAGACCTGTACATGTTGACGAATCACTAATACCCTGTCTGGTGGAAGGCTCGCTGACATGTCTTTTGTATTTAAATTTGCACCTATAAAGGTGATAGACTGACAGGGCAACAATGCAGATGTTTTGAAATTTATTGAGATACCTAGTCTGGAGCAAGTCTCGATAGTGTAGTCTCTGGCTCGCAGAAGGTGATGCCTGGTAGTAGCAGTAAGGAGCCAGTCATCTAGATATGGAAACACCTGGAATCCTTGCCATCTCAGGTGAGTGATAACTACTGCCACACATTTGGTGAACACCCTTGGGGCTGTGGTGAGACCAAAGGGCAGAGCTCTGAACTGATAATGGTTGGCTGCCAGCCAGAAGCAAAGGAATCTTCTGGAGTGTCTGTCCATTTTGATGTAGTAGTACGCATCCTGAATATCTATAGAGCACATCCAATTGTCCTGACCCAGAAAGGGTATAATGGACTGTAGCATGACCATCTGAAACTTCGTTCTTTGTACAGATCTGTTCAGTCTGCTGGGATCCAGAATGGGACTCCAGTCCCCTGTCTTTTTTTGGTACCAAAAAGAACCTTGAGTAAATTCCGGATCCTTGCTGGTCTGCTGGGACTTGCTGGATGGCCCTTTTTCTTAGCAGTTCTGAAATTTCTTGTACTGCTTGATCCCTTAGATTGGGTGGAACATCTGGAAGGGACTTGTTTAACACTAAGGGGGTGCGAACAAAGGGTATTCTGTAGCCTCCGGATATAACCGACTGTACCCATTTGTCTTGTGTTATGTCTTGCCAGGCTCTTGGGTACAGCAGTAATCTTCCCCTGACTGCCTCCACAGGTGGGCAGCCGGACAACCCTTCAGGGATGCTGGAAGGGCTTCTCAGAGAAAGATTCTCTGCTGCCCTGGTTTTGCAGACCCCCTCTGCCACGAGGGCGGTGTCTATTATTGTTCCCTCCTCTGCCCCTGGATGGGAACTCACCACGTGTGTCCAGCAAGGCTCCCTGGGATTTCCGGAACCACATCTTTCCACGCTTCTGACCCTTGGGATATGGTCTGAAAAGAGTGGAAAAATGGACTCCCACGGCAGAGAGAGTCTTGCCTTCCTGCTCACACCTGGTAAATGTGTCCTTCACCTGTGATCCAAAAAGAGAGGAACCATCAAAAGGGGTGCTGGTGAAAGATGCTCTGAAAGGTTCCGCAAAGTTACATAGCCACATCCAAGCGTGTCTCCTTAGAGCAACACCTGTGCCCACGGCTCTACTCGCACCATTGGCTGCATAAGAAATGAGCCTCATGGAGGAGTTCACCACTGAATTAAGAGTTGCCAGCTGGGAGGCTGCCTTAGCCTGGGCCCCCTCAGCTGATGGATCTTGGAGGGTATCTCCAAGCTCTTTAAGGAGATCCCTTTGAAGGCGGGTAAAGTGGCCCAAATAATTCAGAGACCTCATAGAAAAGGTCGCTGAAGAGAACATCCGCTTCCCATATCTGTCCATCGTCCTGGACTCCTTGTTAGGGGGATGGACAGATGAAGAAGTTTCGGCCAACTCCTTCTTTGTGGCCGCCGCTACCACCATGGCATCAACAGCGGCAGTTATGAATTTAGCAGGTCTTCTGGGGGTTGGTTCCACTGTGTCTGGAGCTGCCCATGCCTTCTGAGCCACCACAGACATCAGTGGGTCGAAAGGCGGAGACACCCAGGAGGTGGAAGGTCGGGATCCAAATGCATCCAGGAATACAGACTCATCCTCGGAGGGGCTTAGGGTAGTCCAGTTCCCCCTCTGCCGAAGCATCTCAAGGATGTCTGAAAAGGAGACATCTTCAGAGGGGGATCTCGGGAACCCTTCCGAATCCTCTAAGTCGGTATCTGATGTGACAGACTCAGGGGAGTCAACATGCTTCCTCTTGCATTTCCTCTTATGAGGTGGCTCCTCTGACTGATCAGGGGAGGCCTCGGAAGAGGAAGATACACCCAAGGGGTTGCCCTGGAGTGTTGGTTCGCTATGCTTGGGGTCTGGAGGAGGGGCAGAGGCAGATGCAGGCACCATAGTGGGAGGAGCCGATGGAGATGATCGTGGGGTTGACTCAGGGGCCAGCACACTCCTCATGACCTCGAAGGTGTCCCTGATTGGATGCTGAGAAGGCTCCCAGTTCCGAAGAGACCGGAATCCCTCTCCGCACCGAGGGGGATGGCTCCGAAGCTGATGTAGGAGCCAAGCTCACCTGAGCCGAAGCTCCGAGGGGGAGAATGGGGTCGGACAAGGGTCTGATGCCACTCGCCCCCTTGAAGCCGATGAGGGAGTCTCAGCACCCAGACCCTTCCAAGGACGGTACCAAGGAAGTGATCGGAGCCAATGACGGAACCGAAGGAGAAGGTATCGGTGCCGATGGTTCCACGACTCGAACCCCAACGGACTCCGGCTCCGAGCTCAAGGGAGGAGTCAGAGGAGGAATAACTGCAGACATGGATGGAGCTGATACCTGATGAGGGGGCTGGACAACATTTTTGCTAGGGTTTGCGATTTTAACAGCCTACTGACCACTCTCTCCACGCCATGATCTGATAGTCTTGATGACTGAGAAGAGTGGGACCGATGACTGTGCTCCAATTGGAGCAGAGGAGACCTCGGAGCCGAGCGTATCGGCTCTAGGGAGGGAGACCTAGATCTCTTTCGACTCCCCGATGGCTCCGAAGAGTGAGTCGGAACCGACTGGGAGACAGGTAAATAGGTTCCGGCCTGAACCGAGGCTGAAGGAACAGCTTCACCCATCGATGGCTACGAACTGGGAGCCGAAGATTTTGGTGGCTTAGAGGCCTTCACGGGCTCCTGCAGGACTCTTGGGCTGAAGGCATGGCAAACCGAACAAGAGTCCTGCAGGTGCACGGCACCCAGACAATACACACAAGAAGTGTGGCCATCTGTCAGAGACATCTTCTGACAGCATGAGTCACACTTCTTGAATCTGGGTACCTTGGTATCCTTGGACATCCCTGAATAAAAAATAGAATACCACGGACAATACACAAAAAACAGGATGTAACAACTACCACACACAGTAAAGTTACCAAACCCAAAACACAGCCAAGAATACTCACAATATTCTACTTACAAGTTAAATAAAACTAAACTAGGTAAATGATAACTTTTTTTTTTATAGAGAAAAGGAAAGGTTAGCCTCTAATTTAAATGGCTACCTAGAGAAGAAAGTGAAGGGGGAGGGGAAAACTTTCTAACTAAAACGAGTTTGCTGAAGGGATAGGGGGAGGATCAAGAAAGAATTATAGATACAACAAGGATATATAGAGAAAGGTTGTAACTACTATTAACAATCTACACTAACAAGCCTAATAATTTTTATCAAAACAGGTAAAATAATGAAAATATACGACCTGAGCCAGTAAGACAACCTCGCAGCAGAAGCGGAAAACGAGATCTGGGTATCTAGCGCCAGGCATCATGGGATAGGGGGTGGCCTCAAACCAGTATGCAGCTCTCGAGCTTTTGAAGATGGCCGAGTCAGAGCCGAACCCAACCAGCAAGAATGAAGGCGAGATAGACAACTTAACATCACATATTACTGAAAACTCATTTCACTAAATCTCATTGCACTGAACTGAACTTAGTATATATGGCACTGTGTAGAGTACTGTAAGGCAAGTAAAAGGTATATACCCTTTTCCCCACTGTAGTGCAATCCTGGAGTTGCTATATATAGTTAGGGGTGTGTGGTGGGGCACAGCCCCCCCACATGGGGGGGTGGGGGGTGGGGGCATAGCCCCACCTTGTTTATTTTATATTCTATTTTACCAAAAACTTAAAAAAGTACAGTTTTGTACCTACCATAAATGTAGATGTTCGAAGATCCACATTGCTGCAGTCCTTACATATGGGTAGTCCGCTGTCCTCGGTCGGCCCGAATACCAAAGTATTAGGCTGACGTCGGTCAAGGCGCTTAATACTGACATCAGGACGTCAGGGTACAAAAGCGCATGACCGACGTCATTTCCTCAGTCTTTTCTTGCCCCAGATGTCAGAAGGCCTTAACAAGAAAGGTCAAAGCCAAAAACTAGCAAAACCTAAACAACCACCCGTGCACTAACCATATTTACACTATGCACAACACAAACCACACCACCACCTTCAACAACAGAGGGGAAGGCGGGAGGGTAAATTGGACTGCAGCAATGTGGATCTTCGAACATCTACATTTATGGTAGGTACAAAACTGTACTATGTTCTTCATCTCACATTGCTGCAGTCCTTACATATGGGTAGAATCCCAAAGCAGAGGTAAGGGAGGATGGCAAAACTATAAGGAATTAGGAGCTGCCAACATGCCTTGCAAAATTGCAGTTGCAAATCCAGCCCTAGATTTAGAGTAAAGAGGAAGGTGGTAATGCTTAGAGAAAGTATGCACTGAACTCCAAGTAGCTGCTTCCAAAATATCTTTAGTAGCCACCCCCCTTAAAAAGGCTGTAGAAGTGGCAGTAGCCCTAGTGGAATGAGGCCTAATCCCAGCTGGAATCTCCTTACCATGATGGGAATAACAGAAGGCAATACAAAACCCAATCCACTTAGAAATAGTTTGTTTTGACACAGGTTTGCCCTGAGAACCCAAAGCAAAAGAAACAAACAACTGCTGAGACTGCCTGAACCCTTTAGTTCTGTTCAAATAATAACGCAACTGTCTGTGTATATCCAAAGTGTGCAAAATCCTTTCCCCTTTATTTTGGGGGTTAGCATAAAAAGTAGGCAAATGAATAGCTTGGTTTAAAGCCACACTAGAAACCACTTTAGGCATAAAAGAAGGGTTAGTACGCAAAGACACCCTGTCCTTGTGGAAAATTAAGAAAGGCTCAACTGCCATAAGGGCCTGTAATTCAGAAACCCTTCTCGCAGAGGTAATGGCCAACAAAAAAGCAGTCTTCCAAGATAAATATTTCAACTCTGCCGATGCTGCAGGCTCAAAAGGTTGTAGAGTGAGTTTCTCCAACACAAAATTGAGATCCCAAGCAGGAGTAGGAGCTCACGTGGGGTCTTATATTTTTTGCCCCTCTAAGGAACTGCTTAAACAAAGGCTGAGAAAATAATGGTGGGTCACAATCATAGTGAGCAGAAATTGCTGCAGCATGAACCTTTATAGAGGAGAAGGCAAACCCTTGTCCAATAACTCAGTAAGGTATTGAAGCGCAACACTTAAATTAGGTTTGGAAACATCAAAATCCTTTGTAGTACTCCAAAATAAAAATCTCCTCCATTTATCTGCGTAAACTTTCCTTGTACTAGGCCTTCTGGCCTCCAAAATAACATTCAAAACTTGTTGTGGAAGCTGAGACCCTCCAGGTTTTAAAACAGAATATGCCAGGCTGTCAGATGTAGAGAATGAAGTTTGACATTGAGTAAATGACTGTTCTCCTGAGACAGCAGGTGAGGAATCGAAGGCAAAGGCCATGGAGGCTCCTGTACCAGACTTCTCGGTAATGGGTACCAGTGCTGTCGAGGCCAATCTGGAGCTATTAAAATCATGTTTGGCTTGTCCTGTCTGACCTTCAGCAGTACCTTTGGGAGGAGAGGCAGCGGTGGAAAGGCATACACGTGAAGATTGCTCCAATTGAATGAGAGAGCATCCACTTTCCAAGCCGAGGGATGAAACCTTTTTGTGCAAAACTTTGGCAGCTGGTAATTCAGTGGAGAAGCGAACAGATCTATGTCTGGAGTTCCCCATAACACTGTCAATCTCTGAAATACATGAGGATCCAATTTCCACTCGTGGGGATCCATAATTTGTCTGCTCAACACATCTGCTAAGGAGTTCTGTGCTCCTGGCAGAAACCTTGCCTGAAGATTTAGCTGTAAACTGAGAGCAGTCTCCCACAAAATCATTGCTTGTCTGCATAGAGGATAAGAATGCGTTCCCCCTTGCTTGTTGATGTACCACATGACAGTTGTGTTGTCTGTTTGAATCAACACCTGCCCTGGAAGAAGTAAATCCTTGAAAGCTATCAATGCAAATTGGACTGCTAACATCTCCTTCAAGTTGATATGTAGATGTTGAAGTCTGGCAGGCCACGTGTCTTGTATCCATTTTCCATTTAGATGAGCTCCCCAAGCTTTGTCTCAGGCATCTGTCGTTAAAATCTGACTCGCCTCTGGCCGGGTCACAGAGAGTCCCTTGTTTAGGTGACATTCCTGAGCCCACCACAAAAATTCCTTTTGAATGCAAGGTATTATTTGAATGACAGTGTCCAAATCTTGGCAGTGCTGTGTCCATACATTCTTGAGATACCATTGTAGCTTCCTCATATGCTGTTTGGCATTGGGAAGTACCAGAATACAAGATGCCATGAACCCCAAGGCTTGAAGGACTGTCCTTGCAGTCAGCCTGGACTGATGAGACAACTGATGGAAGTAAAGAGAAAGATTCTTTTGTTTGTCCGGGGTCAAAAAGGCCATCTGGGATGCTGTATTCAGTCTCACACCCAGAAAGCACATGTCCTGAGAGGGTACTAGACTGGACTTTATTTCGTTCACAGAATACCCCAGGCATCTTAACACTGCCATCACATACTGTAAATGATGAAGAAGTTCGTCCTTTCCTTGGGCCAGTATCAGGCAATCGTCCAAATAAGGATAAATCTGTATTCCTCTTAGCCTGAAAAAAGCTACCACTGGAGCCAGAACCTTCGTGAACACTCTGGGCACAGTAGATAAGCCAAAGGGCAATGCAGAGAACTGATAATGTGAAGTCCCAGCCCGAAAACGCAGATACTTCCTGCAACTGGGCCTGATAGGAACATGAAGGTAAGCCTCCTTGAGATCCAGGGTCACCATCCAGTGATCTTTGCCCAGCAGAGGTAAAAGCTGTTGTAACGTTAACATTTTGAACTTGGGAATGTCCAGATATGTGTTGAGGATGGATAAATCCAAAATTGGTCTCCACGTGTTTCCTTTCTTTGGTACTAGAAACAGGTGAGAATAAAATCCTAGGCCCACTTCTGGCAGAGGAACCGGTTGTATGGCCCCTATTTGAAGTAGTAGAGAAATTTGCTTGGGAGCCTCTAGTCTTTGCTGAGGAGGAACGTCCGGCATGCCTTTGAAAGGAGGCAAGGTATGGAAATAAAACTTGTAACCCTGGTGTATGATATCCAATACCCATTTGTCTTGGGTAACCAACATCCAATTTTCCTTGAAGAGTGCTAACCTTCCTCCCAAAGGTGCTGCCAGGCAAGAAGGATCTGGCAGCTGAAAAAGTAGGTCATTGGGCCTGTTTACGAAAGGACTGGCCCCTGCCCTCACCGAAGATTGTGCAGGGGAACTCCCTGTTCTAGGCCTGAAAGAACTCTGAGCTCTGCCCCTACCACGTCTAGATCTACCCCTAGACTGAGAATCATAGGAAGGATACGTCCACCCCTTAGCAGGCCAATTCCTACTAAACTTCGGAGGCTGAACTTGCAAAAAATCTTTAACAGCCTGCATAGACTTAGCCTTGTCTTCCATTTTCTTCAAGACTGACTCCACAGGTGAACCAAACAACACATCAGACTGCAAAGGAGCATCCAAAATTCTTGTCTTAACATGGTCAGATAAATTCTGATCCTTCAACCAGGCATGCCTGCGAAGAACTGAGCCAGTGGCAGCCACCCTAGACGAAGCCTGCACAGCATCAAAACCACACTGTAAAGAATGCTTACCCACCTGCTCAGAGACATGCACCAAATCTTGCAATTCTTTACACTCAATGCCTTCCGCCAGAGCATCCACCTTAGACTTCAACTGAGAAAGAAGAAAGTTTTGATATTTCAACATATGAAACTGGCAATTCAAAGCCCTCATAGCTAAGGTAGAAGATGTATAGACCTTTTTTCCCCATCTATCCAAAGCTCTGGCTTCTTTATCTAAAGGAACCGGATTTTTTACAATAGAGGCCTTGACACCCTTAGGCCCTTGACTAACAGTTTCTGGGTCCGCCCTAGGACTCCTATAAAGATATTTGTGAGCCTCAGGCACCCTGTAATACCTATCCGGTTTAACAGGAGCAGGAGGCAGAGAATCAGGATTAAGTGAAGCCTCTGCAAACACATCTTCCACAACATCCAGAACAGGGGGTATAGCCAAAGGCCTATGCTGGGGTAACAGCAAAACTCCTAAGCCTTTTCCTAGAATCAGAGAAGTCCTGACCTTCCCACTTAAAATGCTCCCTCATAGAATGAAGTGTCTCTGAAAAAGAAAAATCCTCTGGAGGAGAAGCAGAAGGAGTGGAATCATCTGCATCAGAATCATAATAAGGAGAGTACTCCTGCAAGTCTTCAGCCAAAGACTCTGAAACATCCGAAGCCTGTTCAAAACTTCCCAACTCTGGTTCCACCCTAGGCCTCTTATCAGGAGGGGGCATAGAACCTCTAATCAGAGTAATCAAATCTTCTGCCATTTTAAGCATGTGCTTCTTAGGCACAGACCCTGCTGAACTAGGAGAGACCCCAACAGGAGCTAAAACTGGCCTGCCTCTGGGAGAAGCCTTGGAAACAGAAGGAGAAGGCCTAACCACCCTAGGAAGGGAGGGGAGTACAGTAACTTGAGAAGCCCCTTCGGCCTGACCTGCTTCCTGAGAGACTACCTCCTGCAAAATCAAAGTCTCCCCCTGAGACTCCAGAGAAGCCTCCGTCGGAACCACCGGGTTCCACTGAAGCCTCTAAAGAACCGGCGTCCGGAACGGACGACTCATCTTGCCTGGGTTTAGCTGCTTTGTCTTTGCTTCTTTGCAGAAGCGGCCGGAGAATCCGACGGCATATTATAATTGCACCGCTTCCCAAAGACCAGCCTAGCACAATCTAACCTTCGCAATAGTGCGTTTATTGAACCTAGCACAAAAGCGACACCCAACAACGTCGTGCTCAGGCCCCAAACAAGGAATACACAAAGAATGATAATCCCTATGCGGTATCTGTTTCCCACAAGAAATACAGTTATTTACTTTTTCTGACATCCGGTGAAATACTGAGGCAAGAAAAAACCAAAATAATCCCCAACGGGGTACTTAGCCAACTTGGATTCGGTCTGAAACTCCGAATTCAAAAAATTTCAGAACGCCGAACGGCACTTGCAACGCTGCTTCTGCATCGGACCATGCGGCAAAAAAGACTGGGGAAATTACGTCGGTCATGCGCTTTTGTACCCTGACGTCCTGATGTCAGTATTAAGCGCCTTGACCGACGTCAGCCTAATACTTTGGTATTCGGGCCGACCGAGGACAGCGGACTACCCATATGTAAGGACTGCAGCAATGTGAGATGAAGAACATCAATGCATTTTAAACAATAGACATGCATAGTTACAACACCAATGACTAATTCTCTCCAGAAGACAATATGGACTCCCCAATGTTAATAATAAATTTAACATGAAAAAACAACTGCAAACAACCCTCAATGCCACGGAGTCACCAATAAGTGTCCAGTCACCTCAAAGATAGTATGTACTGCTCTGCGAAAACCAGCAACCAAATCCAATGATGTAAAAGGGTTTATTGTACTACATAAAAATAGTAAAAAGCTGTAAAAGAAATGTAGAACAGTTAAGCGCTTTCACCCATCTATGTGGGCCTCATCAGAACACTATATTTGTTACAAGGACGCCTTATATAACATAATTGGCGCCAAAAAAAACTGTTGATAATTTCAAACATTTAAAGCCATATTGACAATATGAAATCGTAAGTCCCCCCCAAATAAAAATGTTCACCTACTCCTAAATGATCTGAATGTATATAATATTAAAACTAAAATGTACTGAACATTGACGTGTTAATAAAATAAGTCAAAATACAATACATCCTGCCCTTGTGTTAACAAAACCTGCGTATACATTCAGATCATTTAGGAGTAGGTGTACGTTTTTATTTGGGGGGGGGGACTGATTAATGCCCCAGGATGGCGTGAGATATGGTCTCTCAGGATGATGAACGATCCTTCTACTAGTCTTAGTAGACTCTACTATGTCTTAATAAAAAATGAATAAAAAATGTTGGCCTGCGACTTAGCCTGTGTTTTTTTATTTCGGCCCCTTATGCGATTGAGCTTGACACCCCTGCTCTACAAATTAGATCTACCTCTACCCTCTCCAACTTCAAACTAAAAGACCACCTAAATAAAGCCTTTCTCTGCTCCTGAACTATCCCATGATGAACAAGTTTCTCTCTATTTCCACCACCAGCATACTTTGACAATGTTCAGAGAGAGGGAATTAGTGAAATCTATTTTTTGGACAAATATCAAATATATTTTTGCCTAAGCTATATTATCTACTCATCTATGTTCCAAAGAATGCACTCTGTGTGTTTAACATCATCTCTATGAACAGTAACTTGTGAATACTGTATCTATTGATAACGTTCTTTTTCAGCTTGTTATAGCTGTCTAAATATTTGTAGTACGTAGGTACAGGTTCACAATGTTTGAGATAAAGCTGAATTTTTACCTAGTTAGTATGTCATTCTTCTGTACTTGGCTTTCTAGTAATGTTATTTAACTGTAACCATATTATGTCAATGTGGAGCTTTTCTCCCTGATCTCAAGGGAAAATGGGATATTACCCCAGTCGGACTTTCCCAGTACACAAATGTCAAATAAATAAATGAATAAATAATGCATTTATTAACACTGTCTCAAAAGGCAAAACAATAGGTTGTTTAACATGACACAGTCAATATCACCACAAAACTGAATCATTCATTAAAATACCTAGATAAGAATTTAAAGAATATGTTGGTCTGAAATATTTTATTACTCAGTGGGGCCTAACAACAAATATTAGATGTTATATAACTGCAACTGCTGCAGTCTAAAATCTAGAAAAAGGCAGAAGGTAAGAAAAATGGAAAAAAATTCACACTCAAGTCAAAATAATGAAAGTATATAAATATTCAAATGTTAGACTTGGAAAGATGAAAAGGGGAAAGGGGCATTTTCCTTTACTTGCTGAAGTTAACTTTACTTCCTGCTTAGAATACCAACCTACTGTTTATAATTTTGTTATATACCCAGGATGTTAAATTACCACGCAAAAAAAATCATGATGGCAGTTTGTTACACTTTAGTGTGCTCAGAAAGATATTATTCAGTAAAATAATTGCTCTAAAAATGTGGCAGAAATATGGGAAGAATTTGATAAGCCTGAATGCTATATATGTTATATCCACAGGATGTTAAATTGCCATGCACAAAATCATGATGGCAATTTAAAAAACACCAATAAGGTCAAAGCTTGAGCGAATGGATCCAAGAAAATAAAACAAACTAATTAGACAACACAACTCCATCCAAGGATCCAACCAACAGGCAAGGAAGGCTAGGAGTCACTCGAAATAAAATGTAACAAACTCTTTATTTGGTAAGCGCTTTTGTGGGAAATAACTCCCACATCTTCAGACCTTTAATAAATCCTAACATTGCCAAGCTCTTTTATTTCGGAACCAACACAAATGAACCTATCAAAACATTCACCTAATTAAAGGTTAGTTAAAATTTAATTAACCATCAATCAAGAGATGTCAGTAATACAGCATATCCAAACAAAAATATATAACGTCTTTCAAGAACATACATATGTAAAAAGCTAAATAAAACATCTTAAAACCATATAAATGCATATAAAAATGTATATAAAAAATATAAACAATATACATAAATACAATCTCTCCACTGTTTGAGAATATTTAACATAAATACACATTTATATGTGGTATCATAAAAACATTAATACACTCAGGTTCTACTACTACCTACAAAGGGTCCTATTCCTAACAATAGGCTTAATAGGAATCCTATCGTTTAAACCTCTACCCCTAACTGCCTGCATTCTAATTATCCACCTTGTTTCTGATGATTCTGTCTTATTGATTATAACACTTCCCCTTTCATTCACCCTCACATTGTCCATGACCAAAAATCTAAACGTGTGTTGTGGTCCCTCAGTAGAGACATACTTCGCCAAAGCATTGGTTATATCCAGATTTCTGATATTCAATAGATGTTCTCTTATTCTAAATCTAAGTTCCCTGTTCATCTTCCCCACATAGAAACTGCAACATTGGTTGTACACGGCCAAGTATACAACATTTGTGGTATTACAGTTAGCTGTTACTCTAAACTTGAACTCCCTCCCAGTATCCGGGTGTGTAAATGTGATATTGGCATTGATTACATCTACTGCATGGTTCCGTGCCCTTGTGTTCAACTGTAACTTTCTTTGTATCCTTTGGATAAAAAAGGAGTATCTTTATGGATTTTTTTTTTCTTGAACAGGAACCTAGGTTTTTCACCTACTATCTCTCTAATTTGACTACCGTGTCTGAGTATAGGCCAATGTTTTTCAATAATGTCCACTATTTTATTAACATTGCTGGTGTAATGAGTGGGTACTCTAAGCGTGCCTCTCATCCTACCAGTCAATTTAGATTGCAAGCTGAGAGACATTATTTGGAAGCCTGTTTAAGACAAAAAATCATTCCACAAGGACTGAGAATTTTAAAAATGCCTACTCAAGGCAAGTGACAACCAGAACTGTTTTCTAAGTGGCAAAGTACAGTTTTGTACCTACCATAAATGTAGATTTTCGAAGATCCACATTGCTGCAGTCCTTACACTTGGGTAGTCCGCTGTCCTCGGTCGGCCCGAATATCAAAGTATTAGGCTGACGTCGGTCAAGGCGCTTAAGACTGACATCAGAACGTCAGGGTACAAATGCGCATGACCGACGTCATATCCTCAGTCTTTTCTTGCCCCAGATGTCAGAAGACCCTAAAAAGAAAGGTCACAACCAAAAGACAGCAAAAAACAACCAACCACCCTTGTACTAATTATATGTACAATATATACAATATCCACAATATTCACAACCCAAACCACACAACCGCCTCTAACCACAGAGGGGAAGGAGGGAGGGTAAATTGGACTGCAGCAATGTGGATCTTCGAACATCTACATTTATGGTAGGTACAAAACTGTACTATGTTCTTCATCTCACATTGCTGCAGTCCTTACACTTGGGTAGAATCCCAAAGCAGAGGTAAGGGAGGATGGCAAACTATAAAGCAGTAGGAGCTGCCAAAATGCCCTGTAAAATTGCAGTGGCAAAACCAGCCCTAGATTTAGAGTAAAGTGGAAGGTGGTAATGCTTAGAGAAAGTATGCACTGAACTCCAAGTAGCTGCCTCCAAAATATCTTTAGTTGCCACCCCTCTTAAGAAAGCTGTAGAAGTGGCAGTAGCCCTAGTGGAATGAGGCCTAATCCCAGCTGGAATCTCCTTACCATGATGGGAATAACAGAAAGCAATACAAAACCCAATCCACTTAGAAATAGTTTGTTTTGACACAGGCTTGCCCTGAGAACCCAAAGCAAATGAAACAAATAACTGCTGAGACTGCCTGAACCCTTTAGTTCTGCTCAAATAATATCGCAACTGCCTGTGTATATCCAAAGTGTGCAAAATCTTTTCCCCTTTATTTTGGGGTTTGCATAAAAAGTAGGCAAATGAATAGTTTGGTTTAAAGCCACACTAGAAACCACTTTAGGCAAAAAGGAAGGATTAGTACGTAAAGATACCCTATCCTTGTGGAAAATTAAGAAAGGCTCAACCGCCATAAGGGCCTGTAATTCAGAAACCCTTCTTGCAGAGGTAATGGCCAACAAAAAAGCAGTCTTCCATGATAAATATTTCAACTCAGCAGTAGCTGCAGGCTCAAAAGGTTGTAGAGTGAGTTTCTCCAACACAAAATTGAGATCCCAAGCAGGAGTAGGAGCTCTACGTGGGGGTCTTATATTCTTTGCCCCTCTAAGGAATTGCTTAAACAAAGGATGTGAAAACAATGGTGGGTCACAGTCATAGTGAGCAGAAATTGCTGCAGCATGAACCTTAATAGAAGAGAAGGACAAACCTTTGTCCAGTAACTCAGCAAGATATTGAAGAGCCACACTTAAATTAGGCTTAGAAACATCAAATTCCTTTGCTGCACTCCAAAACAAAAATCTCTTCCATTTATCTGCGTACACTTTCCTTGTACTAGGTCTCCTGGCCTCCAAAATAACATTCAAAACTTGCTGTGGAAGCTGAGACCCTCCAGGGTTTAAAACAGAATATGCCAGGCTGTTAGGTGAAGAGAGTGAAGTTTGACATTGAGTAAATGACTGTTCTCCTGAGACAGCAGGTGTGGAATCGAAGGCAAAGGCCATGGAGGCTCCTGTACCAGACTTCTCAGTAATGGGTACCAGTGCTGTCGAGGCCAATCTGGAGCTATTAAAATCATCTTTGGCTTGTCCTGTCTGACCTTTAGAAGTACCTTTGGGAGGAGAGGCAGAGGTGGAAAGGCATACACATGAAGATTGCTCCAATTGAATGAAAGAGCATCCACTTTCCAAGCTGTGGGATGAAACCTTTTTGTGCAAAACTTTGGCAGCTGGTAGTTTAGTGGAGAAGCGAACAGATCTATGTCTGGAGTTCCCCATAACACTGTCAATCTCTGAAATACATGAGGATCCAATTTCCACTCTTGGGGATCCATAATTCGTCTGCTCAACACATCTGCTAAGGAGTTCTGTGCTCCCGGCAGAAACCTTGCCTGAAGATTTACCTGTAAACTGAGAGCAGTCTCCCACAAAATCATTGCTTGTCTGCATAGAGGATAAGAATGTGTTCCCCCTTGCTTGTTGATGTACCACATGACAGTTGTGTTGTCTGTTAGAACCAACACCTGCCCTGGAAGAAGTAAATCCTTGAAAGCTATTAATGCAAATTGGACTGCTAACATCTCCTTCAAGTTGATATGTAGATGTTGTAGTCTGGCAGGCCACGTGTCTTGAATCCACTTTCCATTTAGATGAGCTCCCCAAGCTTTGTCTCAGGCATCTGTCGTTAGAATCTGACTTGCCTCTGGCCGGGTCACAGAGAGTCCCTTGTTTAGGTGACATTCCTGAGCCCACCACAAAAATTCCTTTTGAATGCAAGGTATTATCTGAATGACAGTGTCCATATCTTGGCAGTGCTGTGTCCATACATTAATGAGATACCATTGTAGCTTCCTCATATGCAGTTTGGCATTGGGAAGCACCAGAATACAAGATGCCATGAACCCCAAGGCTTGAAGGACTGTCTTTGCAGTCAGCCTGGACTGATGAGACAATTGATGGAAGTAAAGGGAAAGATTCTTTTGTTTGTCCGGGGTCAAAAAGGCCATCTGGGATGCTGTATTCAGTCTCACACCCAGAAAGCACATGTCCTGAGAGGGTACTAGACTGGACTTTATTTCGTTCACAGAATACCCCAGGCATCTTAGCACTGCTATCACATATTGCAAATGATGAAGAAGTTCATCCTTTCCTTGGGCCAGAATCAGGCAATCGTCCAAATAAGGATAGATCTGTATTCCTTTTAGCCTGAAGAAAGCTATCACTGGAGCCAGAACCTTCGTGAACACTCTGGGCTGAGTAGATAGGCCAAAGGGCAATGCAGCGAACTGATAATGAGAAGTCCCAGCTCGAAACGCAGATACTTCCTGCAACTTAGCCTGATAGGAACATGAAGGTAAGCCTCCTTGAGATCCAGAGTCACCATCCAGTGATCTTTGCCCAGCAGAGGTAAAAGCTGTTGTAACGTCAACATTTTGAACTTGGGAATGTCCAGATAAGTGTTGAGGATAGATAAATCCAAAATTGGTCTCCATGTGTTCCCCTTCTTTGGTACTAGGAACAGGCGAGAATAAAATCCTAGGCCCACTTCTGGCAGAGGGACCGGCTGTATGGCCCCTATTTGAAGTAGCAGAGAAATTTGTTTGTGAGCCTCTATTCTTTGCTGAGGAGGAACGTCTGGCATGCCTTTGAAAGGAGGCAAGGTATGGAAATAAAACCTGTAACCTTGGTGTATGATATCCAACACCCATCTGTCCTGGGTAATTAAACTCCAATTCTCTTTGAAGAGTGTCAACCTTCCTCCCAAAGGCGCTGCCAGACAAGAAGGCTCTGGCAGCTGAAAAGGTAGGTCATTGGGCCTGTTTACGAAAGGACTGGCCCCTGCCCTCACCCGAAGACTGTGCAGGTGAACTCCCTGTTCTAGGTCTGAAAGAGCCCTGAGCTCTGCCCCTACCACGTCTAGATCTTCCCCTAGACTGTGAATCATAAGAAAGGTACGTCCACCCCATTAGCAGGCCAATTCCTACTAAACTTCGGAGGCTGAACTTGCAAAAAATCTTTAACAGCCTGCATAGACTTAGCCTTGTCTTCCATTTTCTTTAAGACTGCCTCCACAGGTGAACCAAACAACACATCAGACTGTAAAGGAGCATCTAAAATCCTTGTCTTAACATGGTCAGATAAATTCTGATCCCTCAGCCAGGCGTGCCTGCGAAGAACTGACCCAGTGGCAGCCACCCTAGACGAGGCCTGTACAGCATCAAAACCACATTGTAAAGAATGCTTACCCACCTGTTCAGAAACATGTACCAAATCTTGTAATTCTTTACACTCAATGCCTTCCGCCAGAGCATCTACCTTAGACTTCAATTGAGAAAGAAGATAGTTTTGATATTTCAACATGTGAAACTGGCAATTCAAAGCCCGCATAGCTAAGGTGGAAGAAGTATAGACTTTCTTTCCCCATCTATCCAAAGCTCTGGCCTCTTTATCTGGAGGAACCGGATTTTTAACAACAGAGGCCTTGACGCCCTTAGGTCCCTGACTAACTGTTTCTGGGTCCACCCTAGGACTCTTATGAAGATATTTATGAGCTTCAGGCACCCTGTAATACCTGTCAGGTTTAACAGGAGCAGGAGGCAAAGAATCAGGATTAAGTGAAGCCTCTGCAAACACATCTTCCACAACATCCAGAACAGGTGGTATAGCCAAAGGCCTATGCTGGGGTAAAAGCAAAAATTCCCTAAACCTTTTCCTGGAATCAGAGAAGTCCTGACCTTCCCACTTAAAATGTTCCCTCATGGAATGAAGAGTCTCTGAAAAAGAAAAATCCTCTGGAGGAGAAGCAGAAGGAGTAGAATCATCCACATCAGAATCAGAATAAGGAGAATACTCCTGCAAGTCTTCAGCCGAAGACTCTGAAACATCGAAGCCTGCTCAAAACTGCCCAACTCTGGTTCCACCCTAGGCCTCTTATCAGGAGGGGGCAAAGAACCTCTAATCAAAGTAATTAAATCTTCTGCCATTTTAAGCATGTGCTTCTTGGGCACAGAACCTGATGAACTAGGAGTGACACCAACAGAAGCTAAACCTGGCCTGCCTCTGGGAGAAGCCTTGGAAACAGAAGGAGAGGGCCTAACCACCCTAGGAAGGGAGGGGAGTACAGTAACCTGAGAAGCCCCTTCAGCCTGACTTGCCTCCTGAGAGGCCACATCCTGCAATATCAAAGTCTCCCCCTGGGACTCCAGAGAAGCCTCCGGCGGAACCACCGGTTCCACTGACACCTTTAAAGAACCGGCGTCCGGTACGGACGACTCTTCTTGCCTGGGTTTAGCTGCTTTGTCTTTGTGCTTCTTCGACGAAGCGGGCGTCGGAGCATCCGACGGCATATTATAATTGCACCGCTTCCCGAAGACCAACCTGGCACAATCTAACCTTCGCTTAATAGTGCGCTTATTGAACCTAGCACAAAAGCGACACCCAACAACGTCGTGCTCAGGCCCCAAACAAGGAATACACAAAGTATGATAATCTCTATGCGGTATCTGTTTCCCACAAGAAATACAGTTATTCACTTTTTCTGACATCCGGTAAACCACTGAGGCAAGAAAAACTAAAATATTCCCAACGGGTACTTAGCCAACTTTGACTCGGTCTGAAACTCCGAATTCAAAAATTTCAGAACGCGACGGCACTTGCAACGCTGCTTCTGCATCGGACCATGCGGCAAAAAAGACTGAGGATATGACGTCGGTCATGCGCATTTGTACCCTGACGTTCTGATGTCAGTCTTAAGCGCCTTGACCGACGTCAGCCTAATACTTTGATATTCGGGCCGACCGAGGACAGCGGACTACCCAAGTGTAAGGACTGCAGCAATGTGAGATGAAGAACATCAGCTCAGGTCAGAGCTGAGTTTTAATTATATGTGTTTACTTTTTGAGTATTCTGATAAAGAAGAGGTGGTGGTGATGGATAATATATTGCAACAACAAGGGCACTTTTATAACAACTATCTGTGTGAGTTAGTGGAAGAAAAGATTATTTCCATCACTGAATCTGTCTCTCTCTTTGAGAAAATGCTACTTTGGCAAAAGTTTGGCAAATTAGAGAGACAGGAGACTTTAAGGAGGGCCATTTGTTCATATGGCCATGGACACATTCTGAGACTGCTATTAATAACAATGCCACCTTAAAAATCCAACAACCCAGTATGAAAGCAGTTTCCATGTCAACGTATAACATTAGTACATCTCCCAATATGGATGACTTATTGGGAGCCAGACCGAAGGAATCGTTGGTTTTACCACCTGAGGGCACTCAAGTACCAAGGATGGAGAACACTAGTGACTACGCATAGAAGAGATGTTCAGGAACTTACAAATAGATCTGCAGAAGCTAAGCAAAAGTCAGAGAAAATGGGGGGCGATCTACTGCGACAGTCCCCTTTTTTTGCACTCTACCCATCAAATTACATCCAGTACATCAGGAGACAATGAGTAAAAGATTACAGAACATAGGGCGCCACAAAAGGAAATGATTAATTGCAGCATTCACCAGAAGGTCGGATGCTGAAAAGGAACTGCTACAGCAAGTAAACGATAAATCTTTGGTATGGAACATTTCCTCTAAGACTTTAACACCAGATGAGATGAGTGTACTAAGCAAGGGCTTGTCGTTTATTCCTGCACAAAAGATGGAGGTAACTAAAAGTATCCTAGATTTAAAAATGTTTAGTAGAAATTTGCAGTTGAAATTGTTGTTTGGTAGGAATAGTGATATATATGTTAGTGAATTCAGAAAACCAAGTACATTCATTCCTCCCAGCCACCCTGTTGTGGAAGTTTTCACAAGTTTATGTGAGAAAGAGATCTTTGGTGTGTTAGAAAATGGGAAAGATTGTGGTTTCAATAATTTAACTAGAAATGAATATCAAGCTCTTAAACTATTATAAATGGATGATTCTATAGTAATAAAAGTGTCTGATAAGGGTGGCCCAGTTGTAGTTATGAATAAACAATATTATGATTGTAAAATGAAAGAGATGTTAAGAAATGTGAGCACTTATAAGGTTATAGACCTTCAAGTAATTGTTATGTTAATAAAACTGGAGAATGTTTTGTATGATTGTTTGCTTGATAATTGGATTACAGCTGAGTTATACAACTACTTTAAAGTGCCCAATCCCCTTCTGCCTGTCATACAGGGGCACCCAAAAATTCACAAGGATCCTATATTCCCCCCTTTGAGGCCCATCATCTCAGGACGAGGTTGGGCGACCAAACCTATATCAGTGTATGTGGAGAAATCATTGAGACCAATAGTGGACAAGAACACCTGCATTCTTAGAGACACAAAGCAGTTTCTGATAGATCTATTTAATTATCTGAGTGAGAGTCAGATCCAGGAGACATCTTTTTTAATGGTGACTTTAGATGTACACTCTCTATTCACCTCTATTCCGAATGAGTTGGGCCTAGAAATGTTAAGAGAGTATTTAATAATGGAGGGAACATATAGTGACACACAAATAGCATTATTGTGCCTTCTTATGCAGCAGGTCCTTGTTAATAATGTTATGATTTTTGGCCATGAAATATACCTATAAAAGGATGGGGTGGCCATAGGCACTTCGAGTGCCAACAGTTATGCGAACTTAGTAATGGCCTCCTGGGAGAGAGAATATATTTTGAACAATAAATGGCCCCAAATTCTGTTTTACAAGCGCTTTGTGGATGACCTTTTTTTGTTATGGCAAGGTGAGGAAGAAGATCCGATGAAATTTCATAAGGAAATGGATAGTAGTACATCCTTTTTGAAATTTGATCTTAGATCTTCAATGACAGCAATAGATTACCTAGATGTGAAGGTTTATAGCACCAATGAAGGGGGACTATCCACTACAGTCTATAGTAAAGGTTGCCATAGGAATACACTTTTATATAGAAAGAGCATGCACCCTAAACACATCTTTAAAAATGTGGTCAAAGACCTGAAACTGAGAGTTTCCAGACTGACAGCACAAGATGAACTGTTTACTGATGAGGTGGGAGATCTCAGGCAGAGATTTAAAGAGAGGAGGTATACAGATAGTAATACTGAGCAAGTCTTTGATAAAGCCATAGGTTTGAGAGGTACAATTGGTAAACCATATTTTTCAATGGGGCCAGGTAATCAATCTAAACTGACTGGTACAACGAAAGGCACGCTTAGAGTACCCACTCATTACACCAGCAATGTTAATAAAATAGTGGACATTATTGAAAAACATTGGGCTATATTCACACATTAGTCAAATTAGAGAGATAGTGGGTGAACAAAATATCCCCAAAGAGACTCCTTTGTTATCCAAAGGATACAGAGAGAGTTACAGCTGAACACAAGGGCATGGAACCATGCAGTAGATGTAATCAGTGCCAATGGATTGATGCCAGTAACACATTTACACACCCGGATACTGGGAGGGAGTTCAAGTTTAGAGTGACAGCTAACTGTAATTCCACAAATGTTGTATACTTGGCCGTGTACAACCAATGTTGCAGTTTCTATGTGGGGAGGATGAACAGAGAACTTAGCTTTAGAATAAGAGAACATCTATTGAATATCAGAAATATGGATATAACCAATGCTTTGGCGAAGCATGTCTCTGCTGAGGGACCACAACACACGTTCAGATTTTTGGTCATGGAGAATGTGAGGGTGAATGAAAGGGGAGGTGATATAATCAATAAGAGGGAAACATCAGAAACAAGGTGGATAATTAAAATTCAGGCAGATAGAGGTAGAGGTTTAAACAATAGGATTCCTATTAAGCCTATTCTTAGGAATAGGACACTTTGTAGATAGTAGTGGAACCTGGGTGTATTGATGTTTTTACGATACCACATATAAATGTGTATTTATGTTAAATTTTCTCAAACAGTGGACAGACTGCATTTATGTATATTGTTTATATGTTTTTTATATACATTTTTTATATGCATTTATATGGTTTTAAGATAGATGTTGTATTTAGCTTTTTACATATGTATGTTCTTGAAAGATGTTATATATTCTTGTTTGGATATGCTGTATTACTGACATCTCTTGATTGATGGTTAATTAACTTTTAACTAACCTTTAATTAGGTGAACGTTTTGATAGGTTAATTTGTGTTGGCTCCGAAATATAAGAGCTTTGCAATGTTTGGATTTATTAAAGGTCTGAAAAAGTGGGAGTTATTGCCCATGAAAGCACTTACCGAATAAAGAGTTTGTTATATTTTATTTCGAGTGATTCCTAGTCTTCCTTGCCTGTTGGTTGGATCCTTGGATGCATTGCATGATGGCAATTTGTTTACACTTCAGTGTTTTTGGAAAATATGCTCACAGCAGCAAACACTTCAGTAGAATAACTGCACTGAACGATGAGGCAGAAATATGGGAAGTATGCTAAGCCTGAATCCTAAACAACAAAAAGAAGTATGCTAAGCCTGAATCCTAAACAACTAGAAGAAGTATACTAAGTCTGAATCCTAAACAAGAAGTATGCTAAGCCTGAATTCTAAACAAGAAGAAGTATGCTAAGCCTGAATCCTAAACAAGAAGCATGCTAAGCCTGAATCCTAAACAACAAGAAGTATGCTAACCCTGAATCCTAAACAGCAACAAGAAGTATGCTAAGACTGAATCCTAAACAAGAAGAAGTATGCTAAGCCTGAATCCTAAACAAGAAGTATGCTAAGCCTGAATCCTAAACAAAAAGAAGTATGCTAAGCCTGAATCCTAAACAACAACAAGAAGTATGCTAAGCCTGAATCCTAAACGAGAAGTATGCTAAGCCTGAATCCTAAACAACAAGAAGTATGCTAAGCCTGATTCCTAAACAACAACAAGAAGTATGCTAAGCCTGAATCCTAAACAACAAGAAGTATGCTAAGCCTGAATCCTAAACAACAACAAGAAGTATGCTAAGCCTGAATCCTAAACAAGACGTATGCTAAGCCTGAATTCTAAACAAGAAGTATGCTAAGCCTGAATCCTAAACAAGTATGCTAAGCCTGAATCCTAAGCAACAACAAGAAGTATGCTAAGCCTGAATCCTAAACAACAAGAAGTATGTTAAGCCTGAATCCTAAACAACAAGAAGAAGTATGCTAAGCCTAAATTTTAAACAACAACAAGAAGTATGCTAAGCCTGAATCCTAAACAACAACAAGAAGTAAGCTAAGCCTGAATCCTTAACGACATTATATGGCAGCCCTTAAGTGTCCATTAGCAGGAAGTTTACTCATTGTGTTAAATAGTCCCCTCTCAAAAAAAAAAAAGAGTCACTGTTAAATTCTACATATTTTGATGGTTTGAAAAAAAAGTGGCAGAATATTTAATTCACTGTTGTGTATATTAAGTATACAGTTCTACAACAAAAGTGACTTTTAAAAATTAAAAAAAAACCACATGATCTAGAAACATGTATGACTAGCCAATATTCAAGACAGTACCGAAGTCCAAACCAGTGTTTCCAGATTGATGTCTGAACAGCCTAACCATATATGTAATGATAATCACACCTCACTACAGACAGATCCCATTTCTGCTCCCTGCCTTCAACCCTCCTTACTCAGATTTTACTTGAGGGAAAAAAAAAACAGATCTTTTAAACTGTAGCAAACTGCTTGCTGCTACAGTTTATATCCTGACAGCATGGAGCACTACGGCTCTCAGGTTTTGGTTAAAAACAGAAACGCAACTTTCTAGTTGCCCTCCCCTTATGCTAATTTGACCACATATTTCCTTCCCCTCTCCTTTTCATTGGCTATTCTGAGTAAGCACAACATTATAATTTCCTGAAATCAGTGTGCTTCAGCTATTTTAATTTATTGATCATCCCACTATGTTCCATATAACAACAATACAAACTGCCCACCCCATTCTAATCATTCTTGCTCTTTTAAAATTAGTCGCTCTTCACTTAGACAGCTAAACTTACTCTCTCTTTCATATCTAACTGCTTAGTGCACACTGTAAGTCTTAGGATACTATCCGATTTTTTCAGTCTTACCTTTAAAATCTGCAACACCTACTCCAAGACCATCAATTATGGGACAGTCCACATTCTGCTTCTCAGTAGTCATTTTGGGATTAGTGCTTCTGTTTTGGTCCTGATGAGAGAATGAGCATAGGGACATTATTCCTGGAGAGTGCTGATAAATGGAAAGCCTGATGACTGCTTCATGGGTGCCAGCTTGGAACTTGAGCATATATTTTGCTCCTGGTGAGAGAAGAAGCAGACAACATTGATTCCTGACTGTTTCTGGTTGAGAAGTGAGTGCCTGTGTCTGACCTTCTTAACTGGTCTGGTTACTATTCAAGCTATCCACCAGGAAAAGGCTACAACAAGCCCTTGCATCATGTTGGACAAAACTGTTGATCACTGAAAAGCCTGTGGCCTGCTTCCCATCTTGGGATTGGTGCTACTGTTTTGCTTCTGGGGAGAGAAGAATCAAAGGAGAATTGTATCCCAGCAGCGTGATGCTGTGGTGAGACCAGCACTAGTAGCAGCCAGGCAGTGGCCTTTCAGGCCAATCCCCTCTTTTCATCTTTCTTGACAAAGCTAATTCTTTCTTTTCAGTAAGTACTGCTTGACTTGCTGCAGTCTAACCTAGAGTAATTTCAGAATATCTCCCTAAATACTTCATCCATAAGTCATCAGGGTCTACTTATTAGTATCCTCTCAAGTATTTGGCAGTGCCTTGTATAGACACACCACCTTCTACTGACGTTTTTACTGTAAATGCACTCTTGAAATTTCAACAATACCTAGTTGCACACATGGCAACTAGTTTGCAGTGAGAAGCACTGCCCGCAGAGTTGCAAACCAGATACTTCTGACATTACTTTACATTCTCACTGTAACTGTATAATCAATAAAAACAGGGTCTGTTCCCATTGATATGAACTTTCTCACTATCTCCATTACTAGCTCAGTGGATCCTGGGCATCCTGAGGCCCTGTAGAAATTGCTTCATGTTTACTGACAACCTGTTAATTCTCAAACAAACTGATATGGTATGTGACAGATGTATTTACACAACGTCACTGGAGGCACAGCTCTCACATAAAAGCACTCCTAATGTCAATCAGGTTGTCAGTAGTACACACACTGCACCCATCACACAGTTCAAAGCAGACCCACACACCCACATATGCTGAGGCACTTAAATGTAAGCTTCCTAAACCCCAAAGACCCCCTAGACAGCGTACACATAACAAATACCCTCACCAGCCCCAAATGCACTCTTTCAAAACAACACCCACATCAAGACATACAACCACATCTCATGGAGCCTCTACTTCTAAGCCCATAAGTCAAGCCACCACACGGTCCAACATTTTGGTCATTGGAAACTCCATTGTGAGACACACAGGTCTTGTAAGGAGGCAGTCACAGTCAGTTGCTTGCCAGGATCCACCACATTACACAAGCACTCAGGTCACTGGACCACAAGTACCAGTATGACTCAGTCACAGTCCATGTGGGTGTAAATGACCTGAGAAGTACCGGCCTAGACTATATGAAGACAGACATCGTGGAGCTCTAAGAATATGTGTCCAGGGCTGGAATGAGCCAAGCAATGAGCAGCATTTTACCTTCTCCAAGGTTGATGCCACAATATGAACAGAAGATGACTAACTTTAATAAGTGGCTTAGTTTCTGGTGTCATTCTAAGGGGGTGTAATATTTTTCAGCATGTAAGGAGATGATCAACAGACCATGCTGCTTTGCTAGGGATGGTCTGCACCTCTCCTCTCTAGGTTTTTGAATATTAGATAAAACATCATCTGCCCGTACAGTGCCTTTTTAGGCAATAACAAAATTAAAGTACTTCTGAAATAACCAGTCAAAACCAAGAAAATCTAAAAGTGTTACTGCTCAATGCTAGGAATCTAAACAAAAAACCTCCACTGCCTACAATCTCTCCTCACCCTAGAGACAGCTGACATATGTGCGTTCACTAAGAAATTATTTAGAGCTACGAGACAACACCAGCAGGGCAAGGCTATAATGCCTTCCATACATTTAGACCATTTACTACACAGACAAGGACTAAAGGTGGAGGTGTCTGTACTTACATCAAAAATAAAGATACCTCAAGGCTGGTCAAACAGGATAATGCACTTGAAATTCTCCATGTTCAAGTCATCATAGGCAAAATCCCAAACCACTTCTTACAAGTCCCCCTTTACGGCCCAGGAAACCCATAACATGCATTTGAACTTATTGGAAACACTCACCATCCAACCAAATGCCATATTCATGGGTGACTTTAATTACCTCAATATTAACTTTGAATCATACATGACACCAAACATACAGGCACGGAGATTCCTGGATTTTTGTAAACACAAACTCCCTGGACCAGACTGTCACTACACTAACCAGGGGTACAAACATACTGATCTGGTCCACACTAATATAGGACAGTGCTGCACATCTGCTAGTATAATGTATTTGCTGGTAAGGTTAGACCACAAAAAGGTCTCCTTTGAGGTGAAAATACAATCTGGAACCCCTGCTAATGGTAAGGTAAGATCACAAAATGGTCTCCTTTGAGGTGAAAATAAAATCTGGAACCCCAGCTAACAATGGAATATGCAGAAACTACTCTAAGGCTAACTTCTTACTATTATAATTGATAACCTGGTGAAATTTCAAGCCCCCATAAACCCAGAGAACACTGCTGCCTACATGGAATTTGATTTAATACATGGAATGGATATTGGGCGATTTCAATTACCCTACCATTCACTGGGAAAACTACTCGAGTACAAATTCCCAGGCCCAGCACTTCCTGGAATTCATCAACTCAAATGCCCTGGATCAGCTGGTAAACTCCCCTACCAGAGGTGAAAACATATTGGACCTGGTCATCACCAACATGGGCGACAGGTGTTCCACACCGGAGGTCAACCTGTCACTGGTTAGATCAGACCATAAACTAATCACTCTGGATGTCCACACCCCACCACCACCCACAACTAAGGAAACCACAGTAAAAAACTTTTCTAAAGCAAACTTCACCTTACTTAAGACAGAGGTGGTAAATTTCACAGCCCCCATGCTAAAGGATAACGCTGCCCAAGATGCAGAAACCTTTACAAATGCACTCTATGAGCACCTACAAGGATGCATGGGTCATGCCATCCCTAGCAAAACCAATACTCACTCCTCTAAGAGAAGGAAACCAGTTTGGTGGACCCCCGCAATAAACAGGCAATACAATAGAAGGAGGAAACTAGTTTAGAAAAAAGCAAATCCCAAGAAGGAAAGACATCCCTGATCAGTATCAGTAAGAAACTAAGGTCCCTCATGAAATCATCCAAGGCTAACTTCGAAAGAAAAATATCCAAGGATTCAAAAGATAACCACAAAGCCTTCTTTAGCTATGTTAAGAATCTAAGTGGCAACTCGCAGATATACACTGAACTAGTGCAAAATAGCACAAAATATACTGAACCTACTGATATTACCAACATCCTGGCAGATAGATTCAGTGCAAACTTCACCCCCCTCTCACCTCCAAAAGGGCCCCCAATAATACCGGAAAAGTGTAGTGTCCCAAAAATCACAGATGCACAGGTGAAAACAGCCCTTTCAAAATCCAAAAACACAGCGTCAATGGGACCAGATGGTTTCCCAGGCTGAGTCTTGGGCGAACTACAGAACGAACTAACCCCCCACCTAAACACGTTGTTCAACCTCAGGCTCTCCACAGGCTACGTGCCCATAGAATGGCACATAGCAATGGTTATTCCTCTCCACAAAGGAGGGGCCACAACTGACCCTGGTAACTATCATTCCATAAGTCTGACTAGCCTGGTCTGCAAGGCTATGGAGCGCATCATCATGGAACTCATTAACAAAGACATTGGGAACCTCCAAACCCTTGACCCAACCCAGTTCGGCTTTGCTAAGGATAGATCATGCCTACTAAACCTGGTTGACTTCTTTGAGACAGTCACCAAGGCCATAGATGAGAGAAAGGTGGTTCACAGAGTTTACCTTGACCTCGCCAAGGCTTTCGACACCATTCCCCACTTGGGTATTACAGAAAAACTCACCAGCCTGAACATAAACCCCTACGTCATGAGACGGGTTGCCAACTGGTTTACAGACAGAACTCACACGGTAAGAATAGTGGGCTCCAGGTCCGACTCTAAACTAGTCACAAGTGGTGTCCCGCAAGGCTCGGTCCTGGGACCCCTACTGTTCAGCATATACTTCTCAGAAGTACAGGCAAACACAGGAGTACTATGGCTAACCAAGTTCGCAGATGATTGCAAACTGGGAGCCATAATTGACTCTCTGGCTGACACTGACATCCTCCAAAAGGTCTTACTGAGATGGACACCTGGTGACAAAGTCATGGCCTCAAGCTAAATGCCAAAAAATGCATAGTCATCCCATTTGGGAAAAAAAAAACACCCACAAATTACCACATAGGTGGCAGCCCCCTTAATACAGAAGAGGTAATAAGAGATCTGGGGACCCAGGTAGATAGTAATCTCTCCTTTGACAATCATATTGCCAAAGTAGTTAGAAAATCCTTCTATGTGGCCCATCTAATTACTAAATGGTTCGCATCTAGAAATAAAGAGGTTATAGTGCCCCTCTACTCGTCACTCATTAGACCCATCATAGAGTACAATGCCCCATTTGGGATGTACCTCACAAGACACTTTCAACAGCTGGAAAGACCACAAAAGTATCTCACCAAGAGGATTACTGGCCTCAAACATATGTCCTATGCAGCCCGACTGAAAACACTCCGGATGTACTCAGTGGCATATCGCTTACTCAGACATGATCTCTGCCTGACTTACAAAGCCATGTCCAACTCAGAATTGATGGACATGCTCCACCTAAAGAAATCCAAGTCACTGCGAGCCACGTGCTCTAGTGAGCTAAACCTTGCCACAACAATAAATAGAACATGCTGGAGGGATAGATTACTGTCACAGAGACTCCCCATGCTTTGGAACAAAATTCCAAATTACATCAGGCAGAGCCCCTCACTAACACTCTTCAAAAGAAACCTTGACGAATGGATGGGTAACAGAAAATACACCTTTGCGATCATTCATTGGCTTTGCTTGACAGAGGATCAGTTAATTAATCAATGGGGCGGCGAAAGCTGAGACACTCTGGCTAGGCTTATAAATGCCCTCAGGCAGATAGCCTAGTACCTACCTATGAACCTATTAATTGTTTGCATAAACCCTAAATATGCATGTTGACAGCTGCATAGAGGCAGCTGTACTCATCAGGAAGAAATACAGAATAAACTCAACAAAACAAGCCACCCTGTTAGTATCACAACATTAACAGGCTGTATAACAGAAGGAGGAAAATCATGGTAAAAATTAGGAGGTGCAGCACCCAGCAAGATAAGATCACTCTCCTCAAACTAAACAACCAACTCAGAGGACAAATAAGTCTAACAAAGCCAAATTTGAGGTAAATTTGGCCTCCCAGACCAAGGACAACCACAAGGCATTCTTTGGCTATGTCCGCAACCTCAAAGGCAATACACAATTGTGTGTAGAGCTCATTACTAATGGAGCTACCTATACTGAGCCAGAAGATATAGCAAAGAATGGCCATCCAATTTAGCTCTAACTTTACCCCTCTCCCCCCCCCCAAACCTCCTTCAGGAAATACCATCAAATATAACTCCCCACTATCACTAGGGAACAGGTCCTTAATGTCCTCTCTAAGACCAAGAACACTGCATCAAAGGATGAAAGCATGAAATGAAACATGACCTATCCGGGCCTCTGGAATTCCTATTTAACTGTAGCCTGAAAACAGGCTTTGTGCCTCATGAATGGAGAACAGCAACAGTCATTCCTCTGCACAAAGGTGCGCTGTCTACAAACCCTGGAAACTACAGAGTCTCATTAATCTCACATACAAAGCCATGGAAGGAATTATCATGGAAATTATTAATATTGACATAGAAAACATCCAGACACTGGAACCAACCCAATTTGGTTTCATCAGGGCAGGTCATGACTACTCAGTCTGGTGGACTTCTTTGAGAATGCCATCAAACCAATGGATGAGGCCAAAATGGTTCACACTGCCTACCTTGACCTGGCCAAGGCATCTGACACAATACCCCACTCAGGCATTCCTGACAAGAGGTTAGGTATTAACCCTTATCTCACCCAGTGGACAGCTAGCTGGCTCACAGACAGGACCTAGGAAGTTAGAATTGCAGAGTCCACCTCTACAAAGAGGCCAGTCGCAAATGGAGGCCCGCAGGGATCTGTCTTAGGGCCTCTCCTTTTTAGCATTTACTTCTATGAAGTCAAGTCCAATGTCAGTGGCCTCTAGCAGACTAAATTTGCAGAAGATTGCAAATTAGGAGCAGTCACAGAATCCCCCCACAGACACAAATGGTCCCCAGAAACAGCTTGACACAAATAACTGGTGCCACAGCAATGGACTAAAACTAATGCCAAGAAATGCATAATAGTATCCTATGAGAAGTCATCCACCCCTGGTACCTCTCATATTAACAACACACCCCTAACAGGTGACCCAGCAGTCAGGGACTTGTGGACACACATAGACAAGGTATTAAAATTCTATCAGCCAGTCAGTAAGTTGATGTAATTGAAGGCTGGGGTGTATTAAACAACCCCTGTCCTGTGTGAGTAAGTCTGTCCTGTGAAGAAGCTTGTGATAATTGCCCTTGGTCATTTTCAAAAGAATGGAGGACCACTGTTGCCTAGGCTAAAAAGAGGTTACCACAGCTATACTGGGAGAGTCCTTTTGAATCTTTACAAGAACACCAGTTTTCAGAGGAAAGGGTAGAAAGCTATACAGAAACATTCCCATCTATGAGACTGGAAAGGCATCTGTCTTTCAGGCCTTAGTGCAAGAGGTCCTGGAGCAGAACATTTTTTTCACTGACTGATGTAAATGGAGGCAAACAGATCTATTTGAGGAGTTCCCTATTGTTGGTTGGGTTCAACCTCCACTTCTGGAGGTCTGTCCTGGTGTAGCTTAGCTTGTCTAAAAGAATATTCTGCTCAAGTAGTATGTAAGTAACCTACAGGGATAGATTGTGCTGAGTTGCTAGTTCCCAGGCTACCATAGCTAGTCTACAAAGTGGGAAGGATTCAGTTCCCCCATGTTTGTTTATGTATCACATCATTGTGGCATTATCTGTGATTATTAACAGAGAAACTGGAACCCAAAGATGACTTAGAGATTTGAAAGTATTTATTAAAGCCATAATGTATTTGGCATTTATGTGTTTTAGTCTTTCCTACTTGTTCCACAGACCCTGAACTTTCAACTCCTAGGATACAGCTTTCCAAGCAAAGTATGAAGCATCTGTGGTTACAGACTAAGAGTTGGAAGGGAAAAGGGGAGACCCGAGTTGAGAGATATCTTAACCACCCTCCTGAGAAACTCCTGTTTTACAAAATACCAGTACTGGAATCTAACATGATAGGGGGTGCTAATGTTGGGTCCAAACTGATTTAAGGAACAATTTGCTTTTTCTCATGTAAAGTTTAGCCAAAGTAATTATGGAAATTAAGGAGGCTACAAAAGCCAGAATCCTGACACTGGCAGATGTCACAGACCAGTCAGAAAATATCAAGAATTGTTCCTTTAAAAATTCTACTTTGCCCTGAAGAAGAGAAACCATCATAAGGGATGTATCTAAGAGACATCCCAGAAACTCTTTCTTGTCCGACTGAAGGAGAGAAGATCTCTCTCTGTTCAACTAAAACCCCAGACTAAGAAAAAGGTTCTTTACCCAATCCAGAGATTCTTGGCAACTTATAATTGGCATCATCATCCACCCCCCCTTTTTTCCCATTTTAGGCATGGGATTAGGGTGTTGTGTCAGTTGTCACCATCTCTCTCTATTCAATGCCACTCTCCTGCCTTCTTTGGCACTCTTTTTCTTGAACACTGGCACTAGTATGCTTATTCTCCAGTCATCTGGGATACACCTTTCTTTACACTGCTATGAGTACCCTCAGGAGCCATTTCTTCCCTATCTCACCCAGTATCTTTATCATATCTTCTGTGACCTCATCTGAGCCTGCTGTTTTCCCTGATTTCATTTTCCTTAGTGCTGTTCGTACTTCTTCTATGGTAAGCTCCTTATTTTCTCTCATTGTAGGCTGTGTCTGGGGCAGTACAGCTTCTGTGGGGTTTTCCTCATTCTGAAGCTGCTGGAAGTACTCCTTTCATCTGTTTCTGATGTCCTGTGGACTGGTGAGAAGATTGCTACTGACATCCATTATAAAGGGTGCCTAAATATCGTCTTTAGATTTATGTCTTTGCCTTGCAACCTGATATAGTTTTGTTGTGCCATCTACTGACTCACTTTCCAGAAGCTAGTTGAGTGCCTCTGATGCCTTGTTTTTTGCTATTGCAACTCCTTTCTTAACCTCTTTGTTAGCCAGCCAGTATTCCTTTCAATCTTGGTCTGTCTTTTCTATCTCCCATTTTTTTCCTGCACTTGTTCTTTCTTTTGATAACTTCCTGGACTTCTGTATTCTACCACCAGCTTTCCTTATACAGCTTATTTCCTAACCTGGCTCAGCCGCATAACTGCTCTGTAGTCCTCACAAATACTGCTTTGAGGCACTGTCATTCTTCAACTCTACCTACTTCCTCCTCTTCTTCTGGTGCTAGAGCCCTGTGTAATTCCAATTTTTTTAAAACATCTTTACTGAATTATCACTTGTGACCTCGGCACATTTACATTTACATAAAAGTAATGAAACTGTATTAACAAGTTAAAATTAAAAAACATTATGCTTCACATATATTGCTATCTATCATATAAGCTAAGCAAAATTACATAAATTATTCAATTCCTGCCCCCTTTTTAAACAAGAAACGTTTATTAACCCATCACTTATGACATAAGCAATTATACATTTATATAAATGGAAACAAGCCACACCAACACAATCCTAGTTGCAAGCACTTTACATCACAAACCATACTGACACACTCCCAGTTGCAAACATTATACGTCACTTATAATCTACCCAAACATTTTCAAACACTACAGAGCTGAATTAAGTCCTGCCTTCTTTTAAACCTCATTCCTCCCCTGTATGTATTGTTTCCACAATTCCCATTTTTCCTATGTAGTTTGCTCCTACCTTTTTCTAAAGATTTCAATTCCAGTTGTTTTATCTCTGTTACTATATTTATTACTGATTTAGATACTGATTTCCATTTTCTACTAATTGCGTTTTTGGCAGCAACCATAATTAGAGACAGCAAGGCCTTACTCTGTCTAGGCAATTGGAATTCTGTATCATAGCTCAGAAAAATCATCTCCCTCATCACACCAATTTTCCCACCCAGCATCTCTGACAGTGTGTCTGGCTGGGAATTCTTAAAGTCCACCAGTTCCCTGCACTCACAGAATATATGTTCCCAATTACCTCTTTCTTCCTCATCACACCTCCAACATTTGCTATCTACCTGAGGAAAAATTATCTGGAGTCTACTTGGAGTATAAAAATATCTACGTAAACATTTCCAAGAAAAATCCTAAATCTTCTAGATTTTGTTGCATATTTGGGAGGCATACATATATCCTCTCATTGTTTCTTTGTGAATTGCTTATCCAGTCACTCTTTCCAACCCTAACCTCCTCTAACATCTTCTGATTGATTCTTATAGTTATCATGCAATATTTTATATGCATGCTATTCTAATTATATTCTACTAATTATTCCTTTTTAATGGCAGCTTCTGTTCTAGATTCTACTAAAAACTCTAGCAGGGCTGGTGTTTCATTTAGGACTCCCTATTTCTTTCTCTTTGCCTATACTCTTATATCAATCCTTGATAAAAAAGGCAATCCCTAATATGCAGTCCAAACAAATTTATGGCATCATCCCATTCTATCATCTTTCCTTCTCTATTCATTTTCTCCCAATACCTTGGTTCCTTTGCTAGTTTTCTCCAAAAAATCCCAGCCCCCTCTTGCCTATTGTCTATATCCCTAACTGCAGTCATCTCTATTAGCAGAATCTTCTTTCTCCATTCCCGTGTTGGCTTAGTTCTTAAAATACTTTCTGCTACTTTATGAATATAAAATTCTGTATGATTATCGTTATTCTCCTTAAAGGGCTGCATCCAAAATCCCAGTCTCTCCTTGTTTCTTTATGCTGAGTCCTGAGTAATTCCTCGAACTGTTGTGCTTTCTCTCCAGTCAACTTCCAGTTCTTCAGCCTGGTCTCTGTTGACTTTAGAGCCTTCTCTGAGCACTGTTTGTAGTTAATTGTGGCGATCAGTGGTTTACACTGTAGGCTGACTGTTGCACTGGGGAATGACTTTGCAATCGCTGATTCAACCCCAGTGCCCTTTCCTTACTAGGAGGAAGTCTGGCTGAGTTGAACGTTCGCCATTCTTGAATGTGATCTTGTGACTGTCTCCCTTTCTGAACCATGTGTTGGCTGCTATCAAGCCATTTGCCAGAAAGAAGTCTAGAATGGCTTTTCTTTCTATATTCCTGTTGCCACATCAATGTGGGCCCAGGCAGTTCTCATATCGTGTTCTGTCTGTCCCGATATGTGCATTCAAGTCGTCCATTATCAACACCAATTCAAGATGTCTTGCTTTATCTAGTAGGTCCTGCAACTGTTGTCTGAATGCACTACTTTCCTCACTATCATAACCATGCTGTGGGACATAGGCTGAGATTATGAGCACTGCCCTATCATTAAGCTGCAGTCTGACTGCCATGAGTCTGTCACTAATTCTAATTACATCCCTTACTGCCTTCTGAATCCTTGCACTTACAAAACTCCCACACCATTTCTAGCCTGTCCTCCAACAGAGTAGTAGACTCTGAATCCCAATCCAAGTGGCTTTTCTGCATTACCCTTCCATCTTGCCTTCTGGATACAGAGGACATCCAGCCTCCTCCTTACTATCATATCATCTACTTCCAAGCTCTGCCATGTAAATGAATCTACATTGAGTGTAGCAATTCTTAGTTCATGTTTGGCAGGTTGATTGGTTTTACATCTAGCTTTCACACAACAGACCTATCCCAGGTAAACCAAGTAGGGCAACTGGACGCTGGCCAGCCATTAGCTTACTGACCCAAGGTTGCTGGGCTTTATAGCATGCACACACTGTCCAACAGAGCACATACATCCGTTACACCATTAGCATGGGTGTCTGGAGTTGGAGTAGACTGGGTCCTCAACCTACTTATCACCAGCAAAGTCTCATGTCCATCCGCAAAAAGTCGAAACGATGGAAGAAACACACAATGCTTTTTATACAGAACCTCAAAATTAAGTGCTTTCGTCTCTCTAACTCAGTGTCAGAGACTTCTTCAGACTGAGGCATTAGTACCAAAGCACATTATTAAATATACACATAAAATCACATGATAAAGCACGATTAAAAATTGAATGACTTCATGTTTTAAGCCTTTTCGTTTTAAAAACATCACAAACTCTTCCCTATTATTCAAGCCGGGTGGAAAGCAAGCATTCAGCTTCACTTGCCAACAGTATTCTAGCCACTATAACTCATCCTCTACATTAAATATATTCTGAACATTAAGCAATGCTTCCAACACAAGAACTTTAAACTCTATTTTACAGATGCCACTTTTGTAATGCTTACTTAATGCATTTTTTCATCAGCACTCTGTATCGCATATTTAGCTTCATAAATCCATCTATTTAATTCTCGTGTTGTTCTTCCTACATAATATGATTTACATGACAAACAAAAAACTAAATATATCATATTTTTGGACTTACAAGTGTACAATCCTTTAATGCTGATTGCATTACTACCTAACATTAACTCTTCAGAGTCTGTGTACAAGTATTGGCACATATTGCAATTGTAGCACTTAACCATTCCCCTTCTCTCCAGGATTTCTCTCAGTTTATTTAATTTCTCCTGGAAAAAATGTTTATAATACTTGGCCCTCTTTTGTGTAAATAATGGTTTACCTTCTATGATCTTAGTTATTTCAGGGCACCCTCTAAAAAGCCCCCAATTATTAGCAATAATATTTTTAACAGTAGATGAATCCAAGCTGTTAGTTACAGGCATCACAATTCTATTCTTGTCTGCTTGGGTCTTTATTGGCCTTACCACATTTCTCATATCCATGTCTGATTCTCTTTGATCAATAATCTGAGTCATGGCTGATATGACCTCTTCAATAGGATAACCTCTAGATGTCATTTTCTTACAGAAATGCTCTGCTTCTTCTAAAAAAAACTTCATTACTCCTTGTTAAATTACTAATTCTGACTAACTGTCCTTTTATAATATTAGTCTTAGTCTTTTTGGGGTGCATGCTACTGTAATGCAAAAACTGTTATTCTGTACCGCCTTCTTGTATACCTTCAACACTAATTTATTTCCGTCCTTGAAAATTGTTACATCTAAAAAATTTATTTGACTCTCTGACATTGAGTTAATCGAGAGACAAAAGTGTTTACTTTTGAGGCTCTCAATAAAGCAGTGTGTGTTTCTTCAATCGTTTCGACTTTTTGTGGATGGTTTTGGATTTTTAGTTTTTACTACTGTTTTGTGAAAATCTCATGTCCATTTGGCAACATTAGTCAACACAACCAAATTACCTAGAGCCATATTTTACACCATCGAATGTAGCTAGCCCTGCCACAGTGCACAGTCTGTGATCTGTGTTATCCTGTTAAGGATCCAGTGTAACACTGTACTACCCCAAAGTGGTTGGTCTGTACAACTCTTCCCCCTATAGGGCACCATCTACAGTCTGTGCTGCTGCCACAGTTACATTCTTTGGTGAGTTTGAGATGGAAATACTCAACATATTTTTGGAGGTAGAAAGAACCCGACAGGGAGACAGGTAGAGCATGCAAACTTGAAATCGGCATTGGCTAGAGGTCAGGATTGAAGCTTAAACCATGTGCATGGAAGACAAACATCTTAAACATTATGCTAACAGGCAGTTATCTAAATACAGAAAAATGCGAATACCCTGCAGCCTGCAATAGTCTGTTACATGCAATTTGTAAACGCTGGTACACAGGCCAAAGAGTAAACCAGATAGTTGAAAATGTAAACCCCTAGACACAGGAAAACGTAAAAAGCTCCTGAAATTTTTGAGAATTGGAAAGTGATGATAAAAATCTTTTAAAGGACAACGGGATATCAAAGCAGATTGCTCAACCTGCTGTCTCTTTTAGTCCCTGTTCGTTGATACAACCTTGAAAAATCACCTATGCAGCTTTAAAAACTAATCCACTCAACTGTTTTCCCTGTTAGGCTTCCTACCTTTCCATACTGTTTTACTTTCACTTTGAAAACCAAGTTGAAAAACATCTAGCTGGCTCTGAAATGATGATGTCACATCTGCCAGAGCTCTTGCTCTAGCTACCGGGACGTTTCCTCTCCCAAAGTGGACCTCCCACATTGCGATGTCAGAGCTGCCTTTCCCAGCCCACTCTTAGCCTAGCAACAATGTCAAACTATAATCTCACTTTTCTGTAAAGCCCTACCGATATGTGACAAAGTACAGGCTGAAGCACAGTAACAGCTGCAAAAACTAAGAGCATAAATTTGCAATGACCATGCGTAGACATTAATTGCATGTTTTTACATAAGAAGCAGATGTCTGTCACAATTAATTGACAACACTGCATCAGATTACAAGAAGTATGCAATACCGTAATTTTCTTAAATTACCACTTAAAAAAAGCATGTGGGTGCTGTCATGCAAGTCTATGAAATATTTTGTGTTTATAGTGCATCATTTGTTAGCTATTTAACCAAACAGGAAGGAAAATCAAGTGGGAGTTTGATGCTTTGCAAAACAGTGATTATTCCCAGTGCTATGGAGCTTGGTTCTAAATTTGAAAGGAGGAGTGCAACAAAAAAAGTCTCCCAATGTAAGGAACGGAAGGCTGACAAGAAAACAGTACATTAGTCTGGTCACCTGGTGTGAGCTGTCAATTACATGCAGATAATGGGTCAAATTACCCTTAGCTCTTTGACAGCTAGGGAAGGTAGGTGTGACAGGGGAGGGGAGATACCTTGAAGAACTAGATTTCAGGCTTCACAAAAGAAATCAAGTTAGCATTTCTAAGAAGAAAGAGCAATAAAATGCACTTTTCAATTCTGTTCTGTAGCATTTGCAATTATTTCAAGATGCCAGACCCCATCTGGTCAGAGTCAGAAATTGTGTATAAAATATCTAAAATAGTCCCAGAGTGGTGTTAAAATGTAGGAAACACCAAACCATGATGAAATAAACATGTTTTTTGAGTCTGTGGGTGCAGTTGTCCTTTAAATCCAGTTACTAGAAAAATGAAAAGTGGAATGAGAGATAACAGAGGCTCCAAAGAAATAAAAAAAGTAGTTTGGATTTTGTGATTTTGATGTGAAGGTTTAGAAACAAAAAGGTCTAGGAAAAGTTTCCATGTTCCCCCTTTCTTTGGTACAAGAAAGAATCTTGAATAGAACCTTTTCCCTATGTGAACTGGGAAAGAGGTTCTATAACTCCCAGAGATAGCGTTTGATATAGGATAGGAGGAAACAGGGAGGTTTGACTGGACAGGTGCAGAGGAATCATTTGAAAAGTAGGAAAGGAATCCCACTGCCAATTGTAGTCTTTCTAAATGATTTTCAGAACCCAAGTTTCTGAGGTGTCTGTTGCTGCACAGGAAATGAAGACCTAGACCTTGGGAAAGCTTTACTGAAATGCTAGGCTGGGGAGGGGGAAAACATGAAGGTGCATATAGTCATTCTGCATTTTTTAGAATGTCCATGGTTCTGGGAGGCTTTTCCATCCATTTTTGAACCTCCTTCATGTTGTTTTCTGAAATTTTGTTTACCTGTGCTTTGCTGAGTTTTTTTATTTTGTTTCCTATGAAAGGAAGCTGTAATGAAAGGAAAGTTTCTATTGTATTTTGGCGTGGAGGGTTGAAAAATGTTGGTAACCTCCAAAATTAACATTTCCTTTTCATCAAATATTTTACCTACCTCAACAAAGGAAGGGACAAATAACTTCTGTTTATCCAGAAGGCATTCAAGAGTTCAGCTATGGCATCCTCTGGTAGATTCTAAGAACATAACCAGGCAAATCTTCTCATCACAGACCTAGTGGCAGTTGCCCCAGAAGCAGTATCAGCAGAGTCATAAGAACATTTTAGACAGTGTTTGGTTATCTAACAAATAGAAGACATTAAAGAATTCAGAGAAAGTCTTGGTCTCTGAAGAAGGAAATTCAGCGATCAGCTTTATCAAATGAAACCAGCAGAAATTTAGATATGTGAACCTGACACAGGGCTAGGGAAGAAGAAGTATAAAAGTTCTTCCCAAACATATCAAAGGCTTTCCGATCGTTTCCAGAAAGGACAAGGTTAGCTGCCAAAATATCCTTAAAATAAGCTGGTTTTGATGGAGAAATCACTGCACGATCTGGTCTAAGGTTTGAAAAAAAAAACAAAGTATGTCTAGAACCTTATATAATTTATCAGACTTCTTGGGGACAGGAGACTGACTGCCAGGTAAACCACTGGCTGCAAAGAAAACATCTGCTTATGCTGGCAAAACAGGAGGAACAGCTGCAGGCTGAGAAAACCCCACCTGTAGCAAGTCATAATATCATTGCTGGAATTCTGATATTCCTTTTTGCTCACATGGAAATAATCCCTTCATTCTAGCAACAGTATCAGAAAATTCTAATTCTTCTGAATGGGAATCCGAAAAAAAAAATCCACAGAGTCAGATTCCTTCTCCTGTGGGGTAAAACTTTAGAAACACACTCTAAATTTAAATTTGTCCCCCAGACTGAGAATCAGAATCTGAGAGACAGAATTTTTTTTTAATTCAGTCAAGACCAAAAAAATAAAGATTGAATGGTTTGAAATAATCCCTTATAAAAACCCAGCTGATCTTCCCTGTCTATACTATGGGATATTAAAAAAGGAAAATGCCCAACTTTATGTTTCCTTTTCCTATGAGACCCCAGCCCCCCCCCCCCAAGAAAAAGACTGACCCCAAGTCTGCAAGCAAGAGGAGAAGGTTAACACCTGCACTACACCTCAAGCAACACATTGCCCTTCTAAACCCTCACCACCAACAGCCACACATAGCAACTCTAAACCCACATATGTGCAGGCCCTTAACAGTAACTTACCCATGCAACAAGGACCTCCGAAGGTGAAACGCAAACAAACACCAATCACAACCAAAGTGTCACATAGCTCACAACATCAGTGTGCCACCCAACAACAGCCCCTAAGGCAAGACAACGTACCCAACACTTTAATCATAGATGACTCTATAGTCAGGCACACTGATCTCCCACTCACCAGGCTGAACAAGGAGAAAATTACAGTCAGCTGCCTGCCGGGTGCCAGGATCCGCCACATAAAGCATGCATTCACGTCACTCCACAACAAGTACAAATATGACTCTGTCATTGTCCATGTTGGAGTGAATTACTTGCGACATACCTCCCTGGACTACATGGAGAGAAACATGGAAGAGCTCTCAGATCATGTGGCCCAGGCAGGTATGACCCTAGCTCTGAGTAGCATCCTGCCTTTGCCCAAAATGATACCACAGTATAAGGACAAAATGACTGACTTCAACAATTGGCCAAGCTTCTGTTGTCATTCAAAGGGGATCCAGTATCTGTCTGCCTGGGACATTGCCAGAGATGGTCTGCACCTGTCGCCCCTTGGATTCAGGTTACTGGCTAAGGCTCTTGCCACCCCTATAGTGCCTTTTTTAGGCAAAGTTCAAAGGACAAAACCACCACTGTAACAGGTACAAGCATGCAAAATCTAAATGTAATGCTACTCAATGCTAGAAGTCTAAACCTCAAAATGCACTCTATCGAGGCACTCCTAAAATGGAAAACATCGACATCTGTGCAGCAACTGAGACCTGGTTCAAGGCTCCAGAGAGCACCCCTGCAATACCAGGCTGCAACTCTTCCTACACTTTTCGGCTACCAAACCAGGACCGAAACACTAAAGGTGGAGGACTGTCCTTATTCACCAAGGACATTCACAACACCAGGCTAGTTGCTCAACACAATGCATCTGAAATTCTCCAGGTGCAACTAACACTAGGTAAGACTGCAATCCAAATTGTAGCTTGCTACAGATCCCCCACCATGCCCCAAAATTCTCACTACACATTTCTAAACATACTGGGAAATATTAAGATACGACCAAACACCCTAATACTGGGTGATTTCAACTACCCAGCCATTAAATGGGAAAACTACTCATGTACCAACACCTTTGCCCAACGGTTCTTGGAATTCATAAATTCCAACGTCCTGGATCAACTAATCCTTAGTCCCACCATGGGCTCCAATATCCTAGACCTGGTCATTTCCAACATGGGAAATCGATGCTCCACACCTATGATCACCCCCTCGTTGGTCAGGTCTGACCATAAGCTAATCACCCTTGACATCCACATCCCACCCTCACCCCCCAGTAAGGAAACCTCTGTAAAAAACTTCACCAAAGCCAATTTCATGCTACTCAAGTCAAGATGGGAACTGAAAGTTCAACTGCTGAATCCTGCACTAAGGCACTCTACGAGTGCATCCACTCGTGCATGAATAGTGCCATCCCCAATAGGACCAAGACTCTCTTCTCCAAAAAAAGGAAGCCAATCTGGTGGTCCCTTGCCATAAACAAACTTTACAACAAAAGGAAGAAACTGTTGCAGAAAAGAGGAAAATCCCAGGATGCAAAAAACTCCCTTACCAGCCTCAGTAAGAAGCTGAGACACCTCATAAAATCCTCCAAAGCTAGTTACGAAAATAAATTTGCCACAGATTCCAAAGACAGCCACAAGGCATTCTATAGCTATGTCACAAATCTAAATGGCAATACTCAGATCTTCTCTAAGCTACAACAGAATGGCATTAAATATACTGATCCCAAGGATATTGCCAATATCCTGGCAGATTGATTCAGTGCAAACTTCACCCCCCCTCACCCCCTAAAGGGCCCATCTTAATACCGAAAGATTGCCAAATTCCGGTAATAAGGGCCACACAGGTAAAAAACGTACTCTCCAAAACTAGGAATACAGCATCCATGGGACCAGATGACATTCCAGGCTGTGTACTACATGGACTACAAAATGAAATGGCACCTCACCTAAGTGTCATGTTTAATCATAGCCTCACTTCAGGCTTTGTGCCCTCTAAGTGGCGCACAGCTACAGTTATCCCACTCCAAAAGGGGGATCCACCTTGGATCCCGGGAACTACCACCCCATCAGTCTGATGTGCCTGATCTGCAAGGCCATGGAACATATTATCATGGAAATTATAAACAAAGACATTGGCAACCTTCAAACATGGGACCCCACGCAGTTAGGGTTCGTGAAGGGCCGATCTTGTCTCCTGAACCTGATTGACTTCTTCGAATCAGTCTCCAGAGCCGTGGACAAGGGTAAGGTGGTCCACTCAGCCTATCTGGACCTCGCCAAGGCCTTCGACACCATCCCCCACTCTGGAATCATAGATAAACTTACTAAGCTGGGCATTAATCCCTACATCACTCGATGGGTTGCCAACTGGCTTACTGACAGAACCCACACTGTAAAAGTAGCCAACTCCAAATCCAGCTCCAGACAAGTGACAAGTGGAGTACTTCAGGGTTCAGTCCTGGGACTGCTCTTGTTTGGCATCTACAGAGATGACTGCAAACTGTGAGCCATTATTGAATCCCCAAATGATGTGGGTATTCTACAAAAGGGCCTTGCAGAAGCACTTGCTTTGTGCCAGAGCTATGGGCTCAAGCTCAATGCCAAGAAATGTGCAGTTATCCCCGTTGGGAAAAAAACATGTACCCATTAATTACCACATAAGTGCCAGTACTAAACACCAAAAGTGTGATAAGAGACTTAGGGACACAGGTGGACAGTGGTCTCACCTTCGATAACGACATCACCACAACAGTCAGGAAATTCTTCTATGTGGCACACCTCATCACTATGGGTTTTTCATCCAGAAAAAAAGAGGTCATTGTCCCACTGTACTCATCCCTCATTAGACCCATAATAGAATACAATGCCCCATTTGGGATGTAACTCTCAAGGTATCTTCAACAACTGGAAAGGCTGCAGAAATACTTCACTAAAAGAATCACAGGCCTAAAGCAGATGCCCTATGCTGACCATCTAAAAAAACTCCACCTATATTGTCACATATCATCTGCTCAGAGGCGATCTCTGCTTAACATACAAGGCCATGTCAAACCCAGAGCTGTTGAACATGCTACACTTAAAGAAATCCCAGTCCCTCAGAGACACATGCTCCAGGGATCTAAACTTTGTCATCACAATGAACAAAACATGCTGGAGGGATAGGTTCATGACCCAGGGACTCCCCAGACTCTGGAATAGACTGCCCATACATGTCAAGCAGAGCGCCTCTTTGACCCTCTTTAAAAGGAACCTTGATGATTGGATGGGAGATAGGAAATTCACCCTAGGGATAATGTCAGTAGCCCTGCTAGACAGGGGTACAGGGAAGTAAATACTGCAGGAAGAAATAGCCAGGGAATTGTTATGGCTAGGCTTGTATAGGCACTAGGGCCGATAGCCTAGTACCAACCTATGAACCTATGAGCAAAGGAGAGTTGTATTGCAGCAAGTGAATTCATCCTCAAGTCTTGGTGAGTACCTTCACAAGGTGAACCCTGTTTCTCACAAAATCTCACCAAGATGACACTGATATATAGACTGTATTTATACAGCACACGTCATGGACAGATGTAGGTCAAAAATTAAAAAGGACAGCTGGTTTCACAAGACACAGGATAAAAAAAGTGTCCAATCCTAGTAGGCACACTGGTGCCAGGAGTAGAAAAAAAGACAGTGAAGAATTCGCAAAATACGGAAACATTGCTACAATGGGGCCAGGCAAGGCCCAGGGGGATGATGGCTCCCCGTTATAGAAGGAAGTAGCAGTCCACAAAAATCACAAAAATTGATAGGCCAAAAAAGAGCCAAAAAGATGACAGAGTGGACTATTGAGGATAAGAAAGAAATTATGTATTGTTACTATTATGCAAAAAGCCCAGAATTTCCAGACACAAGATATACAACAAGATTAAGAGAGAATTAAGAGGAAAGAAAAATACTTCTACAAGAAAAACTGTCAGAAGCTTCAAATAAAAATTTGTCTTCATTAATGTAACAGATTTGTGAAAAACAGTACATAGCATGTGAGGAAGTGTGAAAATATAAACAATAAAACCTAGACATTTTTGGAAAGTATAACATAGAAATATGGACATGGGAAAGAAAGAGAGATTTGACATGGTGTAATATTTATGCAAAGGCAAAAGCTTAATTAATCAATATAAAGAAGGCAACCCCAAAGATATTCAAAGAGAAATATAGGGCAAACGCATCCAGATATGGAACATTTCACAATAAAAAATAATATCATAAAGAGGGAATGTAGAAAAGAAGATTAGTAAAGTAGAAGTAAAACAAAAACAGAAGTTGAAGTTATGGAGTGCCTGTGAAGTGAAGGATTTGGTATAGAAAGTCTAATGCTGGTTACACCATAGCATGATGGAACAAGTCCCCAAAATATGGAGAAACAGGAAGATCAGGAGACATTGGAAGAAGAAATATGGACATGGGAAAGAAAAGGAGATTTAGGAGAAAACAAAACTAATCAATACAAAAAGAGCAGCACCAAATATATGTGAAGAGAAATACAGGCAAAGGAATCCAGAGATGGAAAACTTTACAATACAAAAAATAAGAAAACAAAGAGGAAAAGTAGAAAAGGAGATTAGTAATGGAGAAGTTACAGAAATAGAAACCTGAGGTTATGGAGTACCTGTGAAGTGAAGGATTCAGTGTAGAAAATCTAATTCAGAAAGCACCACAAGATAGAGCAATGGACATCCAAATTAAGGGGAAACCAGTGGAATGGGAAGCAATGGGTCAGGTGCCAGATGAAGATATTTTGGAGCCTTCCACAGGAAACCAATATAAACATTCACTTGAAGCTGGACGGCAAGGGAAGGAACAGGAAACTGGAAACTCTGATGCAGTCAATGTTGAGGAGTGACAGGCCATTAAGTTCTCATATGACAGAGCAACGGATGGCACACGATGAAATTGAAGAGAATGTGCTACAGGAAGATGCCATAGAACTTTCTATAGAATGTCTGCAGGAAAGGGAAAACAAAAATTTAGAAGAAAATAAGCTAAGAGAAGAGTTGTTAGATTTAATAGACATAGATAAACATATTAAAATCAATGAAATAAATAGACTGCAGAAGGTCAATAAAACACAAAAAGTCAGAAGTTTTATAAAACAGATGAACCATGTAATTAGGACTGCCCAGAGAAATACATGTGATATAACAGAAGTAAACAGGATATATTGCTCGGCAGCTAAATTAATAACTGACAACGTTCCACCATAAGAACACAGGGCAGTGAAGGAAAGAAAGGGTAGAAATCGAATGCCATCATGGAAGTACCAAATAGAGAAAACTATAAAGCAATTAAGACAAGAAGTGTCACTGTTAGAAGAGTATAGAAGAAGTAACAGACCAACAAAAATACTTGGAAAGACAGATGTGATAAAAGCAATGTACAGTATCAGAACAGATCAGGGTCTATCATGCACTATCGCAAATGAACTAAAAATCTTAGCACAGGCGGAAAAAACTTAGAAGATACGTAGATAAATATAAAAGAAAAGAACAAAATAAGCAATTTATTGATGACCCCAAAAAAGTTTTATAAAGAATTGGGAAACAAGGTAAAAGGAATTGAAAGACCACCAAAAATAAGAAGAAACAGATATATTTTGGAGAAGTATTTATGAAGATCCTGTGGAACATAACAAAGATGCTAAATGGACAGAAGTAAAAGAAAGAATAAGAAGTTTAAAGGTGCAGGATATGAAATGGGATGAAGTAACAGCCAGACAGATTGGAAAACCCCAGGCCCAGATGCAGTAGCTAACTTCTGGTTAAAAGTATTAACATCTCTGCACGAAGACTTAAGCATGAGTAAGAACTATTATATGTACACCCCAGATAGACATCTACCTGGCTAACAACAGGAAAAACAATTCTCCTACTTAAGGGTGAACCTGCAAGCTACTCTAAAAATTATAGACCAATAATTTGCTTTCCAATGATTTATAAACTATACACTGGAAATGATGCCGACAGACTTTATAGTCATTTAGAAGAAAACTCAATTATGGCAATAGAACAAAAGGGCAAAAAGAAAGTCATAGGGAACAAAGGATCATAGCGGACAACTGTAAAAAGGGGAAGAATCTTAAGTATGGCATAGATTGACTACAAAAAAGTATTTGATAGTATCCCACATTCATGAATAAAAGAATATAAGATGAAGGACCAGGTGAGATGGCAAGAAATGTGGAAAATGCATAAATATAGTTGCAAGTATAGAAAAATTTTGAAGAACCTCATGTTGATCAGGATCGAACAGAAGAATGGTTAAAGAGATGTGAATTCAAACCAAGAGATGAAAGGTTAATATTGGCGGCCCAGGCTAGTGGGCTATGTACATGTTGGTTTACAAAGTTCATTGAACATGTGAGAGAAACACACAAATGTAGGTTTTGGAAAACAATTGGAAACAGTCGAGCAACTTGTTGCTGGTTGTGACATACTAATGGCAGAAAGACTGTTTACTGAAAGGCATAATAATGTGGCAAGACTGTTGCACTGGGGATTGTGCAAACATTATGGTACTGAAGTGGCTGAAAAACACTGGAAACATGAGCCACAAAGCATCATAGAAAATTATGAAGTCTATATCACATGGGATCACCCATTACCAACAGTTCAAAACAGAGCTGCTATAAAAACGGATACAGTTGTCCATGAAAAGAAGACAAAAGTAGCACTGACCTTTGAAATCGCCACGCCCAGTGACTACAGTGTCTTGCATACAGAAAGACACAAAGTCATTAAGTATCAGGATTTGCAGGTAGAAAAGAGAGCAATGTGGAAGAAAGACACCAGACAGTTCCAATAGTAGTAGGAGCAACAGCTCTTATAAAAAAGAATCTACAATCACATTTAAATATGTTACCAATACATGTAACCCCATATGAACTGCAGAAGTAGTCATTACTGAGCACACTGTGGGTCCTGCAAAGAGCACTTTTGGCCAGTATCAAAGATTGAAACAATACTAATTTCATGAACTTTAATCATACTTTGACCTAGGAATGGGGTCCATTCCCTTCATGGTAGTAGAAACCCAAAAGAATTGGAGAAATTGAAAAAGGGAGATACCAAAAGGAGTGCTTTCCCTTACCCAATGAGGACAGAGAAATAGGCACAGGGGAAATGTCTGTCTGTTGTTCCTTAGCAGCTTCTCATGAAGCATTAGATGGACCAAGAGAAGGCAATGAGCAGACCAAGGTACCTGAAATGGCCATAACAGAGTCACTCATCAGCAACTGAGGTGAAGGAGAAGCCAGCCTAAAGACTGAAGAACCCCTTCCAACTTTTTTTTTGACAGAGAAAGAAGAACTGATGAGCTAGAAGGCTGGTTCATGTCTCTACTGAAAAAAAAGTGTCTGACAAGGGGTAGTGGATCCTTGGACAGTCGGTGTTGCAACCTGATGTAAAAACTAAGTTATGAGAAGAAAATATTTAGTGAAACCCTCAAAACCACCAGTCTTAGACCCTAGATATAAAATCTGACAGAAAAGTAAAATGTTTTCTCAACAAAACAGTAATTTGAAAGGAATTTCTTAATAGGGAACCCTGACTAAAAATGTAGGTTTTAAGGTTACATTTTTAGTGACAACCACTGAAACTACGTCTTAGCCTCTAGCAATAACTTCCGACTGAAAAGGAAAACATTTCTTCAGAAAAATTCATAAACTTTAAAGTATTCCCAACTGTGCACTTACCTGCCCACCCTTGAAGAAACGCCAGCTGACTACTGATCACTTGAAGCCTGCAGGCAAGACAGTATTTTGACTGCAAAAAAGTCCTGAAGGTTTGACATCCTAGACACTGGCTTTATACAGATCTCCTCAAGCTGTTCAGTAGTTAGGGCATGTAGAAGGTGCTTTTAAGCTTTAGAAGCTAAACAACTCTCATATCTTTGGCAGGATATAACCTATACAGCTTAGACTACTGCAACAGTAAACTAATGATGAATAACATATTTATATACTAGTTAACAATTCTAATCAAACAATGTTGTTTGTTTGTCTTTTCGAATTTTCCAGGTTAGGGGTCGCCACAGCGGAACTCTGGTCCACTAATGATTGGCAGTAGATTTTTTATGATGCCAAGTTGCCAGACTGACGCCCAACCTTCAGCGAAGGCACACCCATTCACGCATGTCTTTCGGAGGCCACTCAACCGCGGGCAGAATGATAATTAGTTAAAATAGTAACACACACTTGAGAACAGTAAATAAGGCAAATGTGTACATTATGATTATATAAAACACATTAATAAACTGTGATGAATGCATATGGTACAAAGAATTGTCCATTGTTGAGTATATAGCATGACATAGAAGTGAAGAAAATGATGGTAGACATTAGGTGCAGTACAAACACAGTGCATGAGTTTGGGATTTAGGACACTGAGTATCTTCTTCTTCTTCTTTTGGCTTTTCCCGGTTAGGGGTCGCCACAGCGGAACTCCGGTCCGCTAATTGGCAGTAGATTTTTACGGTGCCGAGGTGCCAGCTCGATGCCCAACCTTCAATGAAGGCATGCCCATTCTACGCATGTCTTTCGAATGCCACTCGACTGTGGGGAGGACATGCAGACTCCACACAGAAGGTGCTCCAGCCGAAAACTGAACGGGAGAACCTCTTGCTGTGAGGCAACAATGCTACCGCTGCACCACCACGGCTTCTAGGACACTGAGTATAAGATGTGGTATATATGCAATATTTACAATACATACAGTGAAAGTTTCAGTCAGGGAAGAGTAATTAGCCTAATCAGTAGGTATATGTGTAAGTGACTGAAGATCTCTGTTTATGTTAGGGGCTTGTCCTGGAAGTTAATAGTTAATACTGTGCAGTTTTCTGGAAGATAATAACTTGTGTTACAAGGTAATATTGCAAGACAACAGCATGTGTGACAGGGTTATCCTGGAATGTGATAGTTTATGTTATGAGGTTGTTCTGGAAAGAAAACATTTGTATTTTACAGTTGTGAAAACAGAAGCATGAGACCCTGTTAAAGAGTGATCATGGTAAGCAGCAATGGAAAGATGGAATCTGGAGAAAAGTGTCTTTCTGAAATACATTCTATGCACTAAGGTAAGCGAAACCATTAACAAAGGTGCAACCTCTGCATTGAAGTCAGTGTTTTGCAACATACGGGATGTCAGACTTAGTCACGACAGACAACAGTCAACAATTTGTGCAAAATCTGTATGGTATACTGAGAATTTAAAGTTTTAGCACATAAACTCTAGCCCAAAGATGTGCTCAGTCAAATAAACTAACAGAAAGAATTGTACTAACAACTGAGATCTTTCTATAAAGATGCAAAGCAATAATGGGAATCTCTGTGCTGCTCTACTTAAATATCACAACATTATAGGACTCTCTTCAGTGAATTTGGTAATGAAAAACACAAACACAATGAAATCCAAATTGCAGATCTCTATTACCCTGTTGATTCTTAAGATAAAGTCTAGAGAATATACAAATTAAAAAGAAATACTACTATGAAAGGCAAACGAGAGCTACTAGATCAATACAAACAAACATCACCATCTAACTATACCTATCCATGTGCGAACAAAAACCTATATATATGAGTGCATGTACTTGTGAGTGGTGTGTGTATATATATATATATATATATGTATATATATATATATATATATATATATATATATATATATATATATATATACACATGTATATATATATATATATATATATATATGTATATATATAAGTGTACATATGTACATGCTGTTACATGTATATTTGCTTGAATGCATATGTGGAAATGTAAACATTTATATACTCTTATTCAATTGTGAAATATCTTGTAATGCTCTACCAGGTTCGTATCTACTCTCATTATATATTTTGTACACTTGTATTTTCAACGAAAAGGGGGAATATCCTCTTATTGTATACTAATGGCTGTAAAGTCTACAATCTGCATGCTACTACTCTGTAATGTCTCTTTTGTAAACTTTTCTTCTCTCTGTAAACTTATGGAGTTTTTTTCTCTCCCAGGACTTTGCTGAAAGCGGACAGTTGTTGTCCAGTCGGACTATCCTGGCAAACAAATGTTAAATAAATAATAATACAAGGAGCTACGTGGTAACCAAGATTCTTTGTGATTTATACACTAGGCAGAAAACTTTACAGGAAAACTTGGAAACACTAACTTAAGAGGAGTGAGAAGTTCCCTGCAGCAACTGCTGTAAGAAATGATGACACAGACATCAGTGATTACAACAAATTATACTGACCTGTTACCTCAAACAGATTCAACATGTCAAAGGTTCTAAGGTGAATGTGTCCATTACAAGATAGGAGGCAACTCAAACTACTGAATTACTATATGGACTATAGTAGCAAAAAGTCAATGACTAGTTTGTATTTTTAGGTAAAATATTGCAGTTTCTAATGAGCCTTAATGTTATAAAACTTGTCTTCAGTATTTATCTGCAGTAACAAGAATTTTGCATTGCAGTTTTACTTAGATTATTCATCTAAAGCTGTAAAGAGCATTTTGGTTAGCATAATGGTTAATATATTTACTTTACAGATGCAAGGTTCATGGTTTGATTCTCACATGGGGTAATTGGCTAGAGTTCCTATTACGTTATCGAAGTTCTGAAACTTCGAGCACCATAAGGTCGAAACCTTATGTTCGAAGTTTCAGAACTTCGATTACATAAAAAAAATACTTGATGTTGTAAGCTTAAGCATATAATTCGTCTGGTTTCAAAGTCAAAAGAACCACATTATGAATGTGTTTGAGTGCTATATTCCTCTTATGATAAAATATAGGAGCTATACATTTTTTTCATAGCATAGAAATACCAAAGGCACTGCCATTTTTTGTATTAGTGAAACAGATACATGCACTCTGGCCAGAAGTGTTGGACAGTAAGTCCTCTGTATAGGATTTTGTTAGTTAACATCCAAACAAATACATGGCATCAGCATTATACAACTGATTGCATAAGCTTTCAAATTAAAAGCTGGGGTAGAAGACATCTATTTAAATGACATTTTTAAAGTTTATGACACACAGACAGCTGTTAATGATCAGAAGGCTTAACAAGCAGTTTTGATTGTCAAGTTTGTTCTGGTGAACTAATTACTGTTTCCATAACTCTGTGGTCATTAAGGCCAAGCAAGGTTAAACAATGTTTTTTTTTTCAAGCAAGGTTATCATGGCTAAGCAATCTTTTTTTTTTTTAACTACAGTATATTAAAATAATACTCAGTAAAGGAAGGAAAATTCACACCATCTAAAAATAATGTTGCCCACTTAGGGAAGATGAATGCATTTAATGCACAGTACACAGTAAAACTTACAATGAGTATAGTATGGAATGGAAGTCCATTTAACAAGAAATATAAGCCAAAATAGCACATCCCACACAGCTGTTTTCTTTTAGTTAAAACGTGCTTACAGATTACAGGATTTCCTCAACAGTTTACACTGCAGAATGTGTTACATGAGTACATGCTACAACTAATCTGTCACATAAGGAGCAATCCTGATAGAACAGCTTAACAGTAACTGCAAATTTATTCATATAATACAAAAGGTCAGGGAAGTTCATGCATTTATGTATGAATGTATGTATATCTGTGAATTATATGAACTTGCATCAGATTCACAACTCCTGGACAGAAGTAATTGTATTCTACTAGATTATATTTGTAGGCCTTTGATTTGTAGCATTTAAAATAAATTTAATTTTCACAAGCTGTTTTTTTTTCAAGAATGATACATTGAATCCAAGACAAAATAAACTGAAATGCTTTGCTAATTGATGACACATATGCAGATGCCTGTTGTTGTTGTGTCTTTCGGCTTTTCCCGGTTAGGGGTCGCCACAGTGGAACTCCGGTCCGCTAACGATTGGTAGTTGATTTTTACGTGCCGAGTTACCAGCCCTGACGCACAACCTTCAACGAAGGTACGCCCATTCACGCATGTCTCCATGCAGAAGACACTCTAGCTGAGAATCGAACCGGACAGCATCTTACTGTGAGGCGACAACGATGCAGATGCCTATACTGTCCCAAATCCCATGCCGTCTGTTTCCATCCTCCACCTGCACCAAGCCACTTATCAGACTCAATATTCTGCATGGTGACTAGTACAACTTTTCAGTTTGTTTACAGAATTAGTAAACAATATACACGTGTTTGTATTTTATTTGCTCCTTTTCATATTAAAGCACACAGGATGTTTCTGAATCCCAGCAAATGTACTCTGCAGGAACTGAATCTCATTCATGTGTAAGAACCAGTAACATTTTATATATATTTATTGGTTTACATGTTAGTTACATTATTTATAGTCTGTTTTACAGGAGACTGTATATACTAGTCAAATAACTTTCCTTTGTAACTGCATTTATTATTTAATTCATTATGTTATTTTATCTTTTTTTCTTAATTCATATGAGTACCTTCTAAAATATACTTGTGTCTAATTTAATTTGCTTCTACAGTTTATTTTTTTCTATAAGATAGTAATGTATTCTTGTTTCCGTATTCATTTATTTACCTTGCTTTAACTATATAAGCAGAGAATTTATTTTGCAGGGAGCAGAAACATTTTCAGATTGGTAAATAATGTAAGCCATATACACACCTATGTTTTTGATGTTTTCCATAAATAGTCATTTTTGCGTATGTTTTTATAAATGTGAAATCTTTTGACAAATCTAACTTAGTATTTAGCTGTTTATTTATTTATTTATTGTACTGCGTAACAAGGAAGACGCTAGATCTGGGGTTGGTTAAAATGAAGTTTCTCTCTCTGTAGAGTCATACAAGCACAGCAAAGTCCCTTCAGTTTAAGCCATGTATCCAGTAACAGAACCACCGATTACACAGCACCACTTGCAGTCTTTTCTGTTTACATGGCTATGCATACTCCATGTTGCCAAGTTCCCAGCTAGCAGCGTAAGTGGCTGTATACTTCCCCCTCCTCTCCTTTATTTCCATTTCACTGACACAATTGAGAGAGTCATCAAAAGAAATAAGGAGTTCAGGAAAAAGTGGGAGATAGAAAAGATGGAACAGGCTAAGAAGGAAAGCTGATTGGATAACAAAGAGGCAAAGAGAATAGTTGCAATAGCAAAGAATCAGAGGTACTCTACTATTTTCTAGAAAGTGATTCAGCAGATGGCACAAGCAAACTATAACAGTTTACAAGACAAAAACACAAAGGTAAAAAAGATAGCCGTCAGACACCCTTCATAAACTACGCTAGCAACAACTTGCTCATCAGTCCACAGGATATCAAAGGCAGACAGCAGGAGTACTTCCAGCAGCATCTAAATGAAGAAAAACTTACAGAAGCTGTACTGTACATAGTCTAAGATGAAAGAAGAAGGGGAGCCCACCTTGAAGAAGAAAGAACATCGGGAAATCAAAGTCAAGGAAAGCAGAAGGCTCAGGTGAGGTCACAGTAGACATGGTCAAGATGTTGAGTGATTTCTGGGAGAAATGGCTCCAGAGGGTACTCATATCAGTATGGAGAGAAAGGGATATCCCAGATAAAGTACAGTTGCATATGTTCCACTTACCTGTAACAGTAAATGTTCATAGAACACACTGCCTTACTGGGATATGGGTAGTACTGCCCTGCCACCATCCCTCTGGCAGTTTGTCAAAGCTAATAACTCCTCCCACTGCCTATCTATGAGGATGAAGACCCAATCACCTGGCAGGACAAGGACAGCCCTTAACACTCATAGACAGAACCCTTTCAGTTTTATAGGGTCCAAAAGGAAGACCAGATAGAAAAAAATAGTTGTGTATTTACCATAATGTTAGATCTATGTTGTTGTATTCCATACGCTCTTGAACAGATGGATCTCAGATCTGATCACTGATCTGGCTTCAGCCACTTCAAAGTTTTGGATCTAGTGCTCAGGCTCCTCCCTCTACCCATAATCCCCATGAACAGAATGAGCTACCTCAGACTGAGTTTGCCCATCCAAAACCATTTGAAGAATCAAGAGTATATGATAGAAATCTAATAATGTATTTAAATGTAAAAAGACCATCAACAAGAGGATAAGTGGAGAGACAGGCTAAACCACTAGGAGCCACGGCAAGACCAGCTAGATCCATCTCTAAATTATAACATGATAAAGAAACATTAATTACAAAAGGTAAGGAGGGGGTGATAGGAGGGTAGTTGAGGAATGGATGGAAGACAACAACACAGATCTAACATTATGGTAAGTACATAACTTAGCAAAACAGACAAGGAAGGACCACCACGAAGAAAGTATTCAAGTAAGAATGGTAATTTAATGAAACAACAGATGAGCGCTTTCACATGGAAACCATGCTTCTTCAGATCTAAGTTACAAAATAAAACCTGCAATTTAAATAGCATACTCAGCATAATTAATCAATTAAATAATTAAGTAATTATCACTTATGCATCAATTAAACAACTTAAAAACAAACATCACTATAGTAACTAATGCATAGTTAATCAATTAATAAAAAAAGCTAGGACTGTTTAAAAAAAAACAACTTAAAAACAAATACAAAATTCATTTTAAATTGTTGTGCTTCCAAAGCTGGTTTAATACTAACAAAAGAATTCAAACCAGGGAAGACATGTGCTCGTAACTTGAAAATCCAGCTTAATTCTATACATTCCAAGTAATTATTAATATTGCCTCCTCTCTCACTAACAAAAACTAATTGTAATACTTTGAACCTAAAAGCATGTGTACGAAGCTCAGAGATATGTTTTGCCAAAGCATTTTGCATATTGGCATTCTTAATATCATATAAATTATTATAAACTCTATCTCTGAGCCTCCTAGCGGTTTTTCCCCACGTAAAAAACAGCTGCAGCATGTGCATGTAGCTAAATATATAAGGTTACTATTGTTACAAGTAGCATGAAATTTTGATCAAAACTCAAAATTTAAGGTAGGGTGACAAAAACTTTTAGTATCATCTATCACTTTACACATGTTACATGAACCACATGGGAACGTACCAAAAGTCATGGAAATTTTCGGTCTTATCCACTGTTTCTTACCTTTACATAAAATCTGTTTTAAATTAAAACTATTTTTATAAACAAAACTGGGTGTCCTTCCTATTAGTTCTACTGTGGAAGGCTCTATAGTTAATATATGCCAGTTTCGTTTTATAATTCTAGTGATCGTTTCATTGTCTTACTAGAGGAATAAGTATTTCTACCCAGAGCAGCATGTTCCACTATAACTGAATTTTTCATTAATAAATTATCATCCTTAAAAACCTGCTCTCTGGCCTTTTTATTGTACTGTCTGTATAGCCTCTATCTTTAAACAACCTCTCTAAGACTACAATTTCATCATTTAATACTTCTTGGTCTTTACAAATCCTTTTTATTCTATGGTATTGTCCTTTTATTATATTCAAAAATATAAATCTGGGATGCATGCTGTTAAAATGCAACAGCCCATTTCTCCAACATGGTTTTCGAAACAGCCTAGTGCTAAGAAATCCAAAACTGTTCTTAAGGACCGAACCATCAAGAAAATCTATCTTGTGCATATTGTGAATGGACGTGAATTTAAAAAATTCAGTGCTAGATTCGAGATAGTTTACAAACTCACATAATAAGGACGTGTCTCCCAAAAATTCTTATCATTCTTACTTGAATACTTTCTTCATGGTGGTCCTTTCTTGTCTGTTTTGCTAATATCGTGGTTTTCATCTTGGATCGGAACTTTGGGCAGCTTTATACATTGGTTTTGCTGTAAGTACATAACTTCCGTATCTGATGTTGTCTTTTCTGTCATTCCTCAAGGGATGGGACAGAGATCCCAGCTACCTTTATAATTGGAAGGCCTCATGGAAGGATGATCATTAGTACAGTTGAACCAAAGGAGGCCCTAGATCTAGACTGGATATCCAGTTTACAATGTGAAATGAAGGTATGGACTTTGACCAAGTAGCTGCAGCACATATGGCATTAATTGGGACAATACAGTAGAAGGCTATAGATGAAGCCACAGATCTTGTAGAATGAGCCTGATTGATCAAAGGGATTGATACTCTCTTTTCTTTGTAAATAAAATACCCTAGGATGATACCACAATATAAACAAAAAAATGACTGACTTCAACAACTGGCTTAGTTTCTGGTGTCATTCTAAGGGAATCCAGTTCCTGTCAGCCTGGAATGAAATGATTGATAGAACACTCTGCTTTGCCAGAGATGGTCTTCAGCTGTCACCTCTAGGCTTTCAGTTATTGGCTAAGGCACTTGCCTCCTTCACAGTGCCTTTTTTAGGTAAGGTCTCAAGAACAAAATTTTTGATAAGAAAGTATTACTCACAAGTAAATTAAAGGTTACACTGCTAAATGCTAGGAGTTTATATCAGAAACTCCACTCTCTGGAAGCACTCCTCTCAATGGAGGATGTTGACATCTGTGCAGTCACAGAAACTTGCTCAGGGCTGCAGACAGTACACTGGCCTTGCAAGGCTACAATGCCTTCCACATTTTCAGACCACAAAATGAATGTTTGAGAACCAAAGGAATAAGGAGCATCTATCTTCATCAAAGATAAATACACCTCTAGACTGGTTATACAGGGAAACTCCATGGAGTTACTTCAAGTTCAACTAACTGTGGGTAAGACCCCCCCCCCCTTCAAGTCATCATTAGATGTAGGCCCCCTTTAATTAACCAAGATACTCATGCTGTTTATTTGGACCTACTTGAGTCAATCAAATTACAAACACTTTAATTATGGGCGATTTTAACTCTCCCTCCATTGACTGGGAAACTTATACAAGTACCAACATGCTCGCAGAAAGGTTCTTGGACTTTGTTAACACTGATGCCCTGGAACAAATAGTATACAACCCTACAAGGGGCTCAAATATTCTCATCCTGGTCCTCACCAACATGGTAAACCACTGCACCACCACAAGTATAGGACCCTCACTGGTTAAATCTGATCACAAATCAGTCACACTTGAAGTAGCTATAACACCTGAACCCCTCTTAGGTAAAATCAGGCTAAAAGAAATTCACCAAAGCTAATTATACCCTCCTAAGGGATGGCATAAGTTATTTCCAAGCTCTTGTTCCCACAGATGGCATTGATAACTATACTATACACAAATGCCCTGTACAAACACTTACACAAATGTATTGACACAGCTGTACCTGATAAGATCAAAACATGATCCTCAAAAAAAAAAAACAAGCCTCCCTGATGGACATCTAGTATTAATAAGTTATACAACAAGAGGAAAACATTGCTAAGAATAAAAAAGAGAGGTCCCAGCACTGGAAGAACACCCTACTCTGTTTGAACAAAGAAATTAGACAACTTGTAAAATCCTCTAAGGGCAACTTCGAAAAAAAAATTAGCAACCATCGCTATGGATAAACATAATGCATTCTTCAGCTAAATCCATAACCTAAAAGGTAGGAGTCAGACATGCTGAATGGTAGCTGTGGATGGCATCAAGCACACTGAGCCTGTGAAAATAGCTAACCTATTAGCTGACAGGTTTGGAGAAAATTTCAACCCCCCCCCCCCATGTCCCCTCCAAACATTCCACAAACCATTCCCACTACATCTCCCCCACCCTGTATCTGCAAATAGCAAGTTATTAATGCTCTCTCCAAGGCCAGAAACTCAGCCCCTATGGGACTGGATGGCATCCCAGGCTGCATTTTAAATTGTCTACAACATGTTAACAACTTCATTAGATACTTTCTTCAACCACAGCCTGAGTACTGGTTTTGTCCCTGCTGAATGGAAAACAGCAACTATCATCCCCCTTCATAAAGACGGTACAGCAAGAGACCCTGGGACCCATAAGCTTAACCAGCCTTATCTGAAAGGCCATGGGACAAATCATCATGGACCTTACAAATAAGGATATAAGTGTTCTCCAAACCCTTGATCCGACACACTTTGGTTTTGTCAAAGGCAGATTATGCTTGTTAGGCCTGGTGGACTTCTTTGAAAATGTCACCACAGCCATAGATGAAGGCAAATCTGTGCATACAGCCTACCTTGACTTAGCCAAGGCCTTTGACACAATCCCACATTTGGGCATCATTGATAAACTCCCCCAGTTGAATATCAACCCTTTTGTTGTCAGGTGGGTAGCTAACTGGCTCACTGAGAGATCACACTCAGTCAAAGTTGGGGACTTTACCTCAACCAGCATACCTGTCACCAGTGGGGTTCCACAGGGATCAGTGCTGGGCCCCCTATTGTTTGGAATATATTTCTCAGAAGTTCAGGCCAAAACAGAGGGACTGTGGCTGACTACGTTTGCAGATGACTGTAAATTAGGTGCAATCATTGAATCCCTAAACAATGCCAATATACTTCAACAGGGACTTACACAAACCACTGACTGGTGCTAAAGCCATGGACTCAAACTCAGTGCAAACAAAATGCATTATCACCCCCTTTGGTAAAAACGATATCCCTGCAGACTATCATATAAATAATAATACCCTAAGTAACACCTCAATAGTGAGAGACTTGGGAACGAAAGTTGACTGTAGCCTAAACTTTGACCGCCATGTTTCTACTGTGGTAAAGAAGACATTATACGTCGTACACCTCTTTAGCAAAAGCATTTCCTCAAAAGCAAAAGGGGTCATAACACCTCTGTACTTGATCCTCTTCAGGCCAATAACTGAGTACAATGCTCCCTTTGGTATGTACCTTACCTACATCAACTTCAGAGACCTTAGAAATTTCTAACCACGAAAATTCAGGGTCTCCAGCTCATGTCATACATTGACAGACTGAAGTCACTGTCATTATACTCAGTACCATACAGACTATTTAGAAGAGACTTGTGCCTGGCCTACAGAGCAAACTCGGATCCAAACCTAATGGTAATGCTGCATGTCCACAAGTCAAATGGGAGAAGGGTCACCCGCTCCAGGGACCTTAACCTGAACTACGACATAAATAGGATCCTCTGGAGAGACAGATATGTCTCTTAGAGATTCCCACTCCTCTGGAATAGGCTATCAGTTCACATCAGACAAAGCCCCTCTATGACCCTGTCTAAGCATAGCCTGGATGACTGTGTGGGAAACCATAAATTCCTGCAGGGCATTTCACCTATGACCCTCCTATATATGGGCAGTCATTGCTAACTAAGATCTCGAGTTTAGGCCAGGTCCTTTATATTGTGTTTCTCTAGTATTATATTGGGCACACATGGCTATGCTTAATAAGACCTTTGCGTCAATAGCCCAGTTACCACCTACGAACATATAAATGCACTGAGCCAGCCAGCAAGATAATGTGACCTAGGATACTGCTTTTCCAAATTTGGCTTTGGAAAAGGAGACAAATAGTTGATCAGATTATTAAAGATTTTGTTTGATGCAAATAATGCAACTGACAATGAACATCTAGCAAATGCAAGCTATATTCACCCTTGTTTGAGAAATTTGGGAAGAAGACTGGCAAATTTATGGACTGATTAATGAATGGCTGAGAAGCAGTCTTAGGGACTGAGTGTTTTTTTTAAATACTCTGACTTTGTGAAAAATTAGACAGGGAGGTTTTAAGAAAAGGGCATGTAATTCAGAAATTCTTCTGGCAAAAATGATAGCCACTAAAAACTAAGTCTTCCATAACAAAAATTTCTGATCAGCTTTAGCAGCAGGATCAAAGACAGGGCTGTCAAAAACTGCAAAACAGTAATAATACCCTTTGGAGGAACTAGATGTCTAAAAGGAGGGTGAAGAAAAAGAAAAGTACTCTGGAGAAAGACCTTGGATACTTTAAAAGAAGCTAAGCGTGTAGGTTCTTCCCCTACAAGGAAAGAGGAAATGGTGGCTAATTGCACTTTGATAGTGGAATGGCTGGCTCCACATTGAAAAAGGTGTGCCAGGAAGTCCAAAATTGCTGGAATAGGGGCTGAAAAAGGCTTATTGTTTTTCTCCATATCTGAATTAGAATACCTTTTCCATTTGCTCTTGTAGAGTTTCTAAGTGGAAGGTCTTTGTGAGGAAAAAAGAATGTGGATAACAGAAGGGAAAACCATGGACTGGTAAACCATCACTTGAATTGGAGAAATCATGTGGTTAATTAGAGGGTCTGAATGTTCGGGTGAGGTGACCTCAAAGGGTGAGACAGTAAATCTGGTCTGAACCCAGCACCCAGGAAGGGTAAACTAGATGAGGCCAGAGGAAAGGGAAACAACACTATGAGGATGATGTTGACCTTCAAAGCTGAAGCTTTCTGTGGGAACTTTGGGATTGACGGTGTTGGGAGAAAGATGTAAAGAATTCCTGGGGGCCAAGGGTGCATTAGAGCATGCCTTGGTGACTCACCCAAATGGGGTATTACAGGAAGGACTTTGCTGCATTTGGTGTTCAAGGTAAATGCAAAGAGACTGCAATAAGGTTGACAACAATGGCTGAAAATCTGCTCCATTAGCAATGGATTGAGAGACGACTAGTGAGGAAGTAGACTTGATCTGTTCAACCTGTCTGGAAGAATATTGGATTTCCCCAAGATATGCATTACTATAAAAAAGCATTGAGAAGATATCGTCCATTGCCACTTTCAGATGGCCTCTCAACACAAAGTGTAAGACCTGGTCCATCCCTATCTGATGACGTCCCAGACCACTATGTTGTCTGGATAGAAATCACACCAAAGAAGGGGAAACAGTCCTGAAAGGCTTGCAATGTTAGGAGGACTGCTCTCATCTCCAAAATACTGATATGAAGACTGGCCTCTGTTTGAGACCACGTGTCCTGGGCTGTCCTTCTCAGACAAAGCCCCGCCCATTTATAATGGGAGGTGTCTGAGGTCACTATGGCTTGTCGGGGGAGAAGAATGAAAGGACATGCCTGATGAAGATGAGGAAAACTTATCCACCACTGTACGCAAAATGTTTGTGAGGATTACTGGATAGGACATCAATTGCTTCCTGACTGAGCACTGAACCACCAGGGTCCACTGAAGGACTTGTATGTTGAACTTGGGTAACAGTAACAAGGTAAAGAAGGTAGCCATGGAGCCTAAAAGGAGAAGAACAATCTTGGCAGGTGGCTTCCGGTAGGACAGGACAGGACTTGTTGAGCTTGTTAGTGTAGGGATGACATCTGTGCCTGAGGGAGTTTCACTATCAGAGATCTTGTGTCCAAAAATGCCCTGATAAATTCCAGAGACTGAGCTAGTTGTAGTGTGGATTATTGTAAGTTGACTGTTATTCCTAAGTCATCGCACAAGTGAAGCAAGGAGTCCCTGGCTTGAATGAGTAGTTCCCTGGAAGGTGTGGTGATAAGCCCTGTTGTCTAAATGGGAGAACACTTGGAACCCCTGCAGACATAGTCAAACTGCCACTACTACCATGCATTCGGTAAGCACCCAGAGGACCGTGGTGAGTCCAAAGGACAGAGCTCTGAATTGGAAGTGACTGGCTCCTAGGCAGAAGCAGACATTTTCTGGATTGCCTGTCCATCTACTCTGAATTGGAAGTGACTGGCTCCTAGGCAGAAGCAGACATTTTCTGGATTATCTGTCCATCTTTATGTGGTAATACGCATCCTAGAGATCTATTAAGCACATCCAGTCATTTCTCCTCAACAATGGAAGAATGGACTGAACTGTGACTGTCCAGAATTTCATTTGTTTTACAAACTTGTTTAATCAGTTTAGGTCCAGAATTAGCCTTAGGTCCCCATTTATCTTTGGTACTAAAAAGGATCTTGAATAAATTCCAGACTTTTCTGGTGTGGTGAGATCTTCTGGATGACTTTATTGGTTAGAAGCTTTTTTTATCTCTGACATGTTTTCTTTTCTTTGTGAGGGTGGCACATCGAGAATTCTTTTTGGATATAACCGAGGGGAATGAAAGGGAATAAGGTAGCCTCTGGAAATAATTCTCAAGACCCACTCATCTTGAGTGATGGCCAAATAAGTCAGTGGATGTAGAAATAAGACCCCCCCCAATTGCCTCCAAAGTGCGACTGTTGGACAGCCATTCAGGAGTACTGGAAAGGCTTCTCCAAGAATTGACCTCTGAAGCCTTAATTTTATGGACTAACTCTGCCTTCTGGGTGACATCTACTATGCAAGTTTCTTCCTCTGCCATGGAGAGCTCATTTTCCAAAAGTGTTAGTTGAAACTCCCTGAGATTTTCAAAACCATATTATCTTCCCTTCCTTCTGGTTTCTGGAGAAGGTCCTTTGAGGGGATGAGAATTTGATACCTATTACAGGTAGGGATATACATTCTTTTTCACTCCTGGAAACAGTTTCCTTCACTTTTGGACCAAATAAAGTTGATCTGTCATAAGTGGCATTGATGAAGGATGTCTTAAAATGCTCCACAAAGTCACACTGCCATATCCAGGTTTGTCTTCTGATGGATATGCCTGTATTGGTCACTCTAACTGCTCCCACTGTGGCATTAGAGATGAGGTACATAGAGGTGTTGGATAAAGATTGTAGGGTAGCCAGCTGAGAATCAATAGTCTTGATTCTGATCTGCAGTCAAGGTCCTTGGAAGAGGATTGGAGATCTTTTTTACCAAATCTCTCTGAGAGAGTGAAGTTTGTCAGACAATTAAATGCTCTCATCGAGAAACTAGGTGAGGTTTAGACCCAATATCCAAATCTGTCCAAAGCATGTGAGTCTCTGTTCGGTTGATGGGCAGAAGAGCGTTCTTCAGTGAGCTTCTTTTTGGTGGCTGGAACACAGTTATGGAAACTACTGTCGGGCCCTTGCTCCAGTGAAATCGGTCCTTTGGAGCAACTAAGAACTTATCAGGCTTCTTGGGAATAGGTACAATTATGTCAGGTTCCTTTCATGCGTATAGCTTGATGCATGGATTCTCCAGAGAAATCCCCAACCACTGACATTGAGTTTGATGAGGGAGAAGGTTCCCCCAGATCCCCCTTTGATGATGTCTGATTCAGAGAGATTCTTGAACTTCTTAGCCAGAAAGGAGTTTGGTCTTTCCAAGCTCCTTTTTCTGAGAAATTAGTTTTTCTCAAGGCTTTCGGCTCTGGGCCATCTACTTCTTGGGTGGTTTCTCCCTCTGATGAGATGATTGATTTGACCTCATCCCAGGCATGAAAGGAACCTGACACAATTGTACCTATTCCCAAGAAGCCTGATAAGTTCTTAGTTGCTCCAAAGGACCGATTTCACTGGAGCAAGGGCCCGACAGTAGATTCCATAACTGTGTTCCAGCCACCAAAAAGAAGCTCACTGAAGAAAGCTCTTCTGCCCATCAACCGAACAGAGACTCACATGCTTTGGACAGATTTGGATACTGGGTCTAAACCTCACCTAGTTTCTCGATGAGAGCATTTAACTGTCTGACAAACTTCACTCTCTCAGAGAGATTTGGTAAAAAAGATCTCCAATTCTCTTCCAAGGACCTTGACTGCAGATCAGAATCAAGACTATTGATTCTCAGCTGGCTACCCTACAATCTTTATCCAACACCTCTACACATGCTTTGGACATTCTTTTTCACTCCTGGAAACAGTTTCCTTCACTTTTGGACCAAATAAAGTCGATCTGTCATAAGTGGCATTGATGAAGAATGTCTTAAAATGCTCCACAAAGTCACACTGCCATATCCAGGTTTGTCTTCTGATGGATATGCCTGTATCGGTCACTCTAACCGCTCCCACTGTGACATTAGAGATGAGGTACATAGAGGTGCTGGATAAAGATTGTAGGGTAGCCAGCTGAGAATCAATAGTCTTGATTCTGATCTGCAGTCAAGGTCCTTGGAAGAGAATTGGAGGTCTTTTTTACCAAATCTCTCTGAGAGAGTGAAGTTTGTCAGACAATTAAATGCTCTCATCAAGAAACTAGGTGAGGTCTAGACCCACTATCCAAATCTGTCCAAGGCATGTGAGTCTCTGTTCGGTTGATGGGCAGAAGAGCTTTCTTCAGTGAGCTTCTTTTTGGTGGCTGGAACACAGTTATGGAATCTACTGTTGGGCCCTTGCTCCAGTGAAATTGGTCCTTTGAAGCAACTAAGAACTTATTAGGCTTCTTGGGAATAGGTACAATTGTGTCAGGTTCCTTTCATGCCTGGGATAAGGTCAAATCAATCATCTCATCAGAGGGAGAAGCCACCCAAGAAGTAGATGGCCCAGAGCCGAAAGCCTTGAGAAAAACTAATTTCTCAGAAAAAGGAGCTTGGAAAGACCAAACTCCTTTCTGGCTAAGAAGTTCAAGAATCTCTCTGAATCAGACACCCTCAAAGGGGGATCTGGGGGAACCTTCTCCCTCATCAAACTCAATGTCAGTGGTTGGGGATTTCTCTGGGGAATCCATGCGTCAAGCTATACACTTATGTTTTCTGTGAACTTCCTCTGTGGGCTGCATAAGAGAGGACTCAGAAACATACAAATTCTCCCTGGGAAGAATATGTTCAAGGCTCTCAAGAACTGGCTGTCCCAATGGGACTAAGAGAGCAGGCTGCAGACCCTTACAGATCCCATGGGGGAGGGTTGGATCTGGCTTAGAAAGGCTTAAATGTGGAGCCCGAAATGGATCCAAGAAGCTTAGCCTTTTGAGCTGAAACTCTCAAAGGCAGCTAAATCCTGGAAGCTATCCACCTGGGGTCTGAGGTTGTCACCAGAAAAGAACTAATGTCAGAGCTCCTAAGAGAAGGAAAGGATTTGAAGACTTTGGATCCAATTTTATAACCTGTTGGAATTGGTGCCAACATTATGGCTTTAGGATTCTGACAGCTCTGATAGGGTTGGGGACAACTTTGTCGGAAAACTTACCAGGGTTGATGTAATATGTAGTCTAAGCTCAGAAGCAGATCCACCCTGGGCAAAAAGTCAGCTCTAGGGCCTCTGATCTGAGTAGTGAAATCAGAGAAGGGGCCATCAGGGAGTGATGTAGAGAAACAGTTCTACGGAATCTGACAGTGATCGGAGCTGGACATACCCCCAACTGCATCTGGGTCTGAAGAAAACGACTCATCAACCTGTTTCCATCTACTCTGGTTAGGCTGTGAGAAGATCTAACTGACCTAAAGGATGAAACAAAAGAGGAGGACCTTGATAAGTATGGCGGTCTGTCTTGTAAGATCACAGACCTAAGTTTTGGAGAGACAAGCTTTGGAAAAAACATAGTGCGAGCCATAGATCTGACAATCTTCTGATGCAAAGGAAGCATTGGCTCCAAAGATTTGTTGATTTTCAGTGCTGGAGCTGATAATGATGACTGGCCCAGGGACCATTTTCTAGAATTTAATTTGTCCTTTGTTGAATACTGAGTTTTTTCCTGTCTCTTGGAAGATAAAGCAGATGAAGGAGAACATGTAAAGGCTACTGACTTCCCAAAAGCTGAAGACGGTTTTATTTATTTATTTTTATTTATTTTATTTTACATTTGTTAACCGGGAGAGTCCGACTGGATACATGTCCATTTTCAGCGGAGGCCCGGGGAGAAAAGCTCCAGGTACATAACAGACATATGAACATTGTTAATGCAAAAAAGGAAGATAGTTGAGTTCTAAATACAATATAAAGATACATCACATCTTGGGAAAAAAATAACAGCAGCATATAAAAAAAAACATAGGTCAGTTACAAAGGCGAGGCGCCTTGTTAAAAGCGTTAAGGATAGTGAGGTAAGAGAAGGGTAAATGATAGTGGTTAATCAGGTTTGGAACAGGGACATTGCCAGAGAGCATTGAGATGGGGTTTAAGTTTTTTTTTTGAATTGTAGGAGTGAAGGTTCTGAGGTGAGCATGGTCGGTAGGGAGTTCCACATTTTACCTACAAAGTTTGAGAATAGAGAATCCCCAGCAGAATTATTGGCTTTGGTAGTTTGTGCTAAGATCTTATTGGAGGAGCGTAAAGATTGCAGGTTAATATAGGGGTGAATGATGTTTTTCAGAGCTGGTGTTTTCTCTGGGTGATACAGTATCTGGTGAGCCGTTTTGAGTTGGTTGAAATGGAGTTGGCTGGAAAACTCTAACCACCCTAGTTGCTTCAAGTTAGTGCAGTGGTGCGTTCTAAAGGTGGAATTTGTGGCAAATCTAGCTATGTGATTGTAACAAGAAGCAAGTTTGTTAAGGGTTGTCTTGTTTAGGTTTGTAAAAAGGGGGGAGGACTGAAGAAGATCCTTAAGCATCAATTTTTTGTCTCCCTACTACAGACCCTTGAGCAAAGGCCTCCCAAACTGAGCAAGACACATTGAGATGTAAGGGACCAATGCAATATATGTATTTATTTTACGCACCAGAATTGGGGATCTTGTGTGTGCAGGATACACACTTCTTAAAGCCAGCTAGCTTTTCAGCCATAATGGAAAGAACACTGAACTTGTGTCTTTTTATCAAATCGCTCTGAAAGCACTTGTCAAAAAATAGAGAAAAATGAGGAACAACTATAAAAATAACTATTCTAAAAGCAATACTGCTACTAAGCAATATAAGTTAAACTAAATAAGAGCATTAGAAGTTTTTTCCTTTCTTTTCTTTTTAACTATTAGCAACTACTTAACAAATGCTAAGAAAAACAACTAATATATTTTTAACTTCAGGAAGAGGAAGAAAAGGAGATAAGGAAGGCACTTTTCTCAAAGATTTAACTAAGGTAAACTCTTATCTGAGACTGTAATAGCAGTTTTTCTAACACCTATGTCTGAGCACCAAAGATCCGTCCAGCACTGAATGCGGCAAATGAGATCTGAGGTAGCTCATTCTGCACATGGGATTATGGGTAGGGAAGGAGCCTGAGCACCAGATCCAAAGCTTTGAAGTGGCCACAGCCAGATCCAAGATATGATCCAAGACCCATTTGTTGACGAATGCAAGAAAAAGACATCAGATTACAAGCTTTGTGAACACCCACATTTCCAAACCAAAAACCACACACAAAACAAAAAATGTTACTGAAACAAAACACAACAACAACTCCCACAACCAACTATATAACCTAACAAAAGGGGGATGGTGGGAGGGTACTGCCAGTAAGGCAGTGTATTCTGCAAAATATACTGTTATAGGTACATAGAACTTATGCAACTGTACTATGTTCAGCAAACACACTGCCTTCTTGGCATGTGGGTAAATTCCCAGAGCTTACCCAACCTGGGAGGAGGAAGGATAAGGGTCCAACAGCCTGTGCAGTATGGTCATTGTGAAGCCTGCTCTGGATCTAGAAAAAGCATCCAGTTTGTAGTGCTTCATGAAGACGGAAGGAGGATCATGTTGCTGCCTCTAGAATACTTCTAGAGTTGATCCCTTTCCAATATGCTACAGAAGAGGAAAAGGCCTGGAGGAATTTGGCTTCACCTTACATGGATTTGGCTTTCCATAATGGGTGAAACAAAAAATAATACCAGAGGGCAACCTACATGAACTGGGTTGTTTAGAAGGAGGTTGAGCTTTCTTTGCCCTAGTAAAGGAAATGAAAAGCCTTTCAGGCTTTCAAAAGAGCTTTGCTCTGTCAAGTTAGTATCTGAACTGCCTATGCACATCCAAGGTATGAAGTATCCTCTCTCCCTTATTCCCAGGTTCTGGAAAGAACAAAGGGAGATTAATAGGCTGACTGAGAGTGAATTCTGACACCACTGTTAGCATTAAAAAATGATTACTGCATAACACACCCCTATCCCTGTTGAAAATCAGGTAAGGTTGCCCCAGCATGAGAGATTGCAGCTCAGAAACTTGCCTTGCAGATGTCAAGAGTAATGAGAAAAACAGTCTTTCATGTTAAGAACCTGAGGTCAGTATAAGCTGCTGGCTCAAAAGCTGGTAAAGTCAATTTTTCAAGAACATAATATAGGTCCCAATAAGGAGAAAATTGCTTTACAGGGGTCTCATATACAATACTCCTTTCGGGAACTGTTTTACTACAAGAGAAGAACAATTCTTTAGCAGACATGGCTGATAAATGCACCTTAATGGGAGCATATGATAATCCATCCTGAAATAGCTCACACAACTACTTCAAGTCCAGAGGGTTTTAATCTCAATGGACACAATGTTTCCATTCAGGCACCACTTAGAAAACCTCATCCATTTGTAAGATTTTTTAGCAGCAGGATTTCTGGACTCCTTTAATAACTGCTGAACATCTTCCTGAAACAAGCACCTAAACAGAGTCAAGATTAAATCATCCGGACTGTCAACTGAATTTTCTCCAAATCAGCGTACACCAGTCACCCCTGAATCTCTGTGAGCAGATCCAGCATGTGAGGATGTTTGTGGTAATTGTCCTTGGCTTATACCATTAACAGGGAGAACAAAGATTGCCTGGGCCAATAGTATCAGCACAATGATCTTTGACATTTCTCTTTAAACTTTCAGAAATACCTTGTGAATCAGTAGAAAGGGTGGAAATGCAAACAGGAATATTTATGTCCAAGAGAATGTGAATGCATATGCCCTCCAAGCATGTCTGCTTGACACAGCCTCCCAGGTGAAGTTGGTCAAACTTGTCTGGACAGACTGTACTGGCAACAGAGGGAAAAAAGGAAACCCTGGATTAATACTCATCTGATCTTCCACTGCTGTAACTCTCATCTGATGAAGGGCATCACAAGCAACTGGGATTATAAGGAATGGAGACGCTAGGTCCAACAACTGAATTTTTCTCATGTGAAGACTGGCCAGTGGTATCATGAAAATCATGGATGCCATAAGTCTAAGAATTGTTAGGAATTCCCTTGCCAAGGCAACATTTCTCTTGGCGAATTTCAGAAACACATTCTGGTACACAAGCACCTTGTTTTGGGGCAGAAAAGTGATTCTCTTGTTGGAGCTGATCAAGCAACCCAGAAGGACAAGTCTTTGCGATGGTGCCAGACATAACTTTTGGAGGTTCAACTTGAGCCCTGAATGGGAAAGTCAAGGTCAAGGCCTTCTCTAGCAATTGCAAACACTTGGATGTAGACTTTGCATAGATCAGCAAGTCACCCATGTCTACAAAGATATGATGAAAAGATGTGAATGACCAGAGTTCAACACTGGGCCACTTCCAGAGCAGGTATTCAGCGAACACTCACAGTGCAGTGGGTTATTCAGAAACCTGACAGTGCCAACCAGACACAAAATAATTCAGATATCTCCTGAAGTGATAAGCAATGGGGATATGATGATAGGCATCCATCAAGTCCAAGGTCACCATGAAGCAGCTAACCAGCAACAGCGGAAGCACTGTCTACAGGGTTAGCATCTTGTACTTCGGGACTTTGACAAACATATTCAGAAAAGAAAGTTCTACCACTTGCCTTTAAGACTGCTTTTTTGGGAATCAAGAACATTTTGGAGTAGAAACTTCTCATTCCTTCTGAAGGAGGGACTGGTTCTTTGACCTCTGAGTCAAGTATTTGCTGGAGAATTGGAGGGAATAACAAAGTCTCGTCCAGCAGACGATGAGGCCAATCTGCCTTGAGAACTAACTTGAGAGATTTAGGAAAGGAACCCTTCCTGTTTGGTTTGGAGGAGTTGTCCTGACATTTCCTTTTATTGCCTTAGTTCTTGTTCAATTGGGACTTCTGTTTATTAGGCTACCAAAAGTTATCTTTCTTAAAGGAGGAGAACGTGGGAATATTGAACATTTCCAACACTTCTTGCATCAATTTACCATGGTCATCCCGGTGTTTAAGGATCTTATGAGCTGCTGTACCAAACACACAATCAGACTCAAGACAAGCATTCAAAATCTCATTTGTAGCTCATCAGCAAAATTTTGGGAGTGCAATCAAGCACATCTCTTAATCACCACTGACAATGCTATCTTTTTGAAATAGTATCAGTCCCCTCCAAGGTACTTTATAAGTCACCTGAGAATCATTGCAGACAATATCTTTGGCACAGACCTTTTGCTCTGCAGGAAATGATTTAGCAAACTTGTCTAAACTGTACATGCATCTCAACAAAAACTTCTTCACAAAACACTGAAAGTTAAACACTTTAAAAGGTACCGTGCCGGACTGGGCTAGCTTCTTTCCCTGAGATTTTAGCCACTTCCCTAGTTTACATTGAGGGACTAGGTTAGTAGAAGACATGGTCTTCTTATTAGCAAATGTCACTGGGCACACCATATCAGAGTCTGCAGACAAAGGGGCTTGGAGGTCAGGCAAGGCCACAGCCTCAATAAAGAGAGAGGAACTACAAGTTTTCTTGAAGACATCATCCAGTGCTAGTATTAATGGAAGAAAGGTCTTAATGCCTAGGACCTCATCCTCCCAGACATCATAAACCCTGTTAATCTCAGGGGCAGTCAGAGATAGCTCCCAGTTGAATACATCTCTAAATCTAGTTAATATCTGGTAAAAAGAAAACAACTGCATGAGCAACTGTGCCTATTCATTATCAGAGGAACCTGACTGATCTGAATTAGACAGGTCAGATTCCCCAGACAGAATCTCCTTTAAAAGGAGGATCCATAGCAGACTGATCAGCGGTGGAAGTGCTGGAGTTACTCATAACTTGGGTATGCACACTGTAGTCAACTGCTTGAACAATTAATCTAGCACAGCTATCATCTCAGGTGAAAACACAGTCAGAAAATACTGTCCCACCATCTGTTGGGACTTCTGGCTGATTTTGGCATACATTATACTAGTGGTAGCATTTCCTGGGGGGGGGGGGGGTATCAATGATAGCAACAGATCCTGCACCCCTGACTTCCGCTGCACCTAAAGAGTTTGGTTCTCCCATACCTGAAGCAGGTAATGGTGCAGCTTCAGTGGATGTGACACAGGTGTGTGTCACACATAATTGTGGTACTATGACCACCCCAGGGACCTGGAGGTAACAGAATGTGTGTGGTCCAAAAGACTGCCTGAAGCTAAGGCTACTGCAGAGTCACAAGCCATAGGCCAAGGCATATTTTTGATTTATTCTTTCATTTTTAGGTGCAGACAGGGACGATGATAGAGGGGTGGGGTCGGAGTCCATCAAGACAAGGGCCAAGAAACTAGCCAGCTCAATACCAAATTATGGCTGCATGGTCAAGTCCAGTAAGAAGATGGACAAATCCCACTATTCTCCTCTAAACAGCAATCTAAAGATAATTTAGTAGAGATACCATTCTGAACACTGCATTGAGAAAATAACAGTGTTTTCATTAATACAGTTCAAAGCACAAAATACATGTACTAACTTTTCCTTGTTTTGTAAAGAAAAAACTAAATTCTTTTTTTTCCAATAAACATCTTTTATTAAATTATTGCACATGATATAAACAATCTTACATTTGTATTAATGAAAAACAAACAATATTGACACCACTGTAGTTGCAAACATTATACATCACTTATAATCTATCCAGTCATTACATGGCTCATCCAAATCCTGCCTCTAAAACCTCATTCCTTCTCTGCATATATTATTCCCACAATTCCCATTTTCTCCTATACAGTTTGCTCCTTCCCTTTTTTAAAGATCCCAATTCCAGTTGTTTTATCTCTGTTACTATATTCACTACTTCTAGTAAAGTTGGTCTAGACTTTGATTTCCATTTTCTTGTAACTGCTTTTTTGGCAGCCACCATAAATAGATGCATAGGTTCATAGGTAGGTACAAGGCTATCTGCCAAAGGGCATTTATAAGTCTAGCCAGAGTGTGTCTGCTTTCACCGCCCCATTGATTAATTAACTGAGCCTCTGTCAAGCAGAGCCAATGAAGTGATCCCATGGGTGTATTTTCTGTTACCCATCCACTTGCCAAGACTTCTCTTGAAGAGTGTTAGTGAGGGGCTCTGCCTAATGTAGTTAGGAATTTTGTTCCAAAGCATGGGGAGTCTCTGTGACAGGAATCTATCCCTCAAGCATGTTCTATTTATTGTTGTGGTGAAGTTTAGCTCACTAGAGCGTGTGGCTCGCAGTGACGTGGATTTCTTTAGGTGGAGCATGTCCATCAATTTTGAGTTGGACATGGCTTTGTAAGTCAGGCAGAGATCACCTCTGCGTAAGCGATATGCCACTGAGTACAGCCTGAGTTTTTTCAGTCGGGCTGCATAGGACATATGTTTGAGGCTAGTAATCCTCTTGGTGAGGTGCTTTTGTGGTCTTTCCAGCTGTTGGAAGTGTCTTGTGAGGTACATCCCAAATGGGGCATTGTACTTTATGATGGGTCTAATGAGTGATGAGTAGAGGGGCACTATAACCTCTTTATTTCTAGATGCGATCCCCTTAGTAATTAGATGGGCCACATAGAAGGATTTCCTAACTACTTTGACAATATGATTGTTAAAGGAGAGATTACTATCTACCTGGGTCCCCAGATCTCTTATTATCTCTTCTGTCTTAAGGGGGCTGCCGCCTATGTGGTAATTCGTGGGTGTTTTGTTTTTCCCAAACGGGATGACTATGCATTTTTTGGCATTTAGCTTGAGGCCACGACTTTGACACCAGGTGTCTGTCTCAGTAAGACCTTTTTAAAGGATGTCCGTGTCAGCCGGAGAGTCAATTATGGCACCCAGTTTACAGTTATTGGTAAACTTGGTTAGCCATAGTCCCCCTGTGTTTGCCTGTACTTCTGAGAAATATATGCCGAACAGTGGGGGTCCCAGAACCGAGCCTTGCGGGACACCACTTGTGACTGGTTTAGAGTCTGACTTGGAGCCCACTACTCTTACCGTGTGAGTTCTGTCTGTAAGCCAGTTGGCAACCCATCTTGTGACGTAGGGGTTTATGTTCAGGCTGGTGAATTTTTCTATAATACCCGACTGAGGAATGGTGTCGAATGCCTTGGCGAGATCAAGGTAGACTGTGTGAACCACCTTTCCTTCGTCTATGGCCTTGGTGACTGTCTTGAAGAAGTCAGCAAGGTTTAGTAGGCATGATCTGCCATTAACAAAGCCGAACTGGGTTGGGTCAAGTGTTTGGAGGTTCCCAATGTCTTTGTTAATGAGTTCCATGATGATAAGCTCCATAGCCTTGCACACCAGGCTAGTCAGGCTTATGGGGCGATAGTTACCAGGGTCAGTTGTGGCCCCTCCTTTGTGGAGCGGAATAGCCGTTGCTTTGTGCCATTATATGGGCACGTAGCCTGTGGAGAGGCTGAGGTTGAACAGCGTGTTTAGGTGGGGAGTTAGATCGTTCTGTAGTTCATGCAATACGCAGCCTGGGACACCATCTGGCCCCATTGATGCTGTGTTTTTGGCTTTTGAAAGGGCTGTTTTCACCTGTGCTTTTGCAATTTCTGCATCACTACACTTTTCCGGTAATGTTGTGGGCCATTTTGAAGGTGAGAGGGAGGTGAAGTTTGCATTGAATCTATCTGCCAGGATGTTGGCAATATCAGTAGGTTCAGTATATTTTGTGCTATTTTGCACCAGCTCAGAGCATATCTGTGAGTTGCCACTTAGATTCTTGACATAGCTAAAGAAGGATTTGTGGTTATCTTTCGAATCCATGGCTATTTTTCTTTCGAAGTTAGCCTTGGATGATTTTGCGAGGGACCTTAGTTTCTTACAGATACTGATCAGGGATGTTTTTCCTTCTTGGGATTTGCTTTTTTTCTGAACTAGTTTCCTCCTTCTGCTGTATAACCTGTTAATGGCAGGGATCCACCAGACTGGTTTCCTTCTCTTAGGGGAGCGAGTCTTGGTTTTGCTAGGGATGGCACGATCCATGCATCCTTGTAGGTGCTCACAGAGTGCAATTGTAAAGGATTCTGCATCTTGGACAGTGTTATCCTTTAGCGTGGGGGCTGTGAAACTTACCACCTCTGCCTTAAGTAAGGTGAAGTTTGCTTTAGAAAAGTTTTTCACTGTGGTTTCCTTGGTTAGGGGTGGTGGTGGGGTGTGGACATCCAGGGTGATTAGTTTATGGTCTGATCAAACCAGTGACGGGTTGACCTCTGGTACGGAACACCTGTCGCCCATGTTGGTGATGACCAGGTCCAATTTGTTGTGGCCTCTGGAAGGGGAGTTTACCAGCTGATCCAGGGCATTTGAGCTGATAAATTCCAGGAAGCGCTGAGCCTGGGAGTTTGTACTCAAGTAGTTTTCCCAGTTAATGGTAGGGTAATTGAAATCGCCCAACATCAGGGTGTTCGGTAGGACCTTCACGTTTTCCTGTGTCTCCAGAAAGGCGGAGTGGTGGTCCTGGGTCATGGAGGGTGATCTGTAGCAGGCCACAATTTGCAATGCAGATTTGCCAGATGTTAGTTGCACATGGATGATCTCAGATGTATCATGCTGTGCCACTAACCTGGAGGTGTGGGTATCCTTGATGAATATGGATGCACCCCCTCCTTTTGTGTTTCGGTCCGTGTTCTGTGGCCAAAATGTGTGGTATGAGTTGTAGCCCAGTAGTGCTGGAGTGCTCTCTGGAACCTTGAACCAGGTTTCAGTTACTGCACAGATGTCGACGTTCTCCATACGTAGGAGTGCTTCGAGGGCATGCATTTTGAGATTTAAACTCCTGGCATTGAGTAGCATAACCCTCATTTTTTTACTTGTGCTGTTTACGGTGGTGGGTTTGAATTTTGAGCCTTGCCTAAAAAAGGCACTATGGGGGCAGCAAGAGCCTTGGCCAGTATTCGAAAGCCAAGGGGTGACAGGTGCAAGCCGTCTCTTGCGAAGCAATGTGGCTTGTCGAGCATGTCATCCCAGGCTGACAGACACTGGATCCCCTTTCAATGACACCAGAAACTTAGCCAGTTGTTGAAATTGATCATTTTTTTCTTTATACTGAGGTATCATTCTTGGTGAGGGCAGGATGCTACTCAGGGTCAGGGTCCGACCCACCTGGGCTACATGATCAGAGAGCTCTTCCATGTCTCTTTTCATGTAGTCCAGGGAGGTACGTCTCAGGTCATTCACACCAACATGAACAATGGCAGAGTCATATTTGTACTTGTTCTGGAGTGACCTGAGTGCTTGTGTTATGTGGCGGATTGTGGCTACTGATAAGCAGCTAACAGTAACCTTCTCCTTGTCCAGCCTAGTGAGTGGGGCGTCAGTGTGCCTGACTATTGAGTCACCTATTCCTAGTGTGTTAAGTATGTTATTTCGCCTTAAGGGCTGTGATTGTGAGGCACAGGTTTTGTGGGTGTCTGCTTTAGAGCTCTCTGATGCTTTTGCAGGTTTTTATTTAGAGCCTCCGAGTATGATTTTGTGTATTTATGTGTATTTTTTGTCAGTGCTGGTTTAGTAGGTCTATGTGAGGCTGGAGGTATGGTGCAAGTGTTAACCTTCTCCTCATGACTCTCTGTCCCAGTCTTGGGTGGAGAGACCTTAGCCTCCAGTTTGGCTGTATAATTGCATCTCTCGCATATGTTAGTGTTTTGTGGTAGGAGGAGAGGGCTGTCTGTGTACATGAGGCAGTTGTAACATTGCCTCAGGATACCCAGATTCACCAGCTGGACTGGAGAGCACACCTGAAGTTGCCCTTTGGTCATGCCCGAATAGTAGGCTGAGCTGCTTAGTCGCTTGGTTGGTAAGGGGTGGATAAAGAGCCTTGCCCTGCTGGGCAGTCAAGTGTCGGGGTATATTAGTGCTTGCTATTAGGTCTGAGCAAGTGCTGGACTGTAGGATGCTTTTTGAGTACTTAGGTTGAGAGTTAGACTAGTTTCAAGTGAAAAACTGAAGAGGAGACTTAGTGGAGCCGGGAATAATTTAACCCTAGCTAACCGGTGCTGCCCGGCGCACAAAACCTTGCAAACGCGGTTTTTAAACTACTAACTTCTGGGATGGAACCACTCCTACAGGGACAGATGGCTGCTGAAAGTTCCCCTCTCTCACAGGTGAACAGAGAAACTTCCCTCTATCCAAGTAAGGTATGGGCAACTCAGAAACTTGTAATACAGCCCTGAATTCAGCACTAGCCTGAAAACTGGACTATACTAGCTTAGAAAGGTGGGAAACAAGAACATTTTTTTTTTGTTTTGTTTTTTGAAAAGATAAGGCAAAAACAGTAAAAAGTACACTTCAAACAGCTTTAAATGACTACAAGCGATCAGAAAAGGCTATCACACTTTAGTGTGTAGCCTATAACAGTTAAACAATTTATTTAAACAAAAAACAACTTTTTAAAAGTGCAGGCAGTCAAATAAGTACAATATGTGAAAAAAACAAGCTTTTAAATCACAATTAAGTGCTGGAAAAATCAGCGTTTAGGCAGAAAACAGTTAAGTACAGCAAGAAAATACAGAAAATTGATACTCAATCACTCCAAAGTCTCTCTTTTAAGCTAGAAGGCTTGTATCAGTTTAAGACTTTATCAAGGCTTTACTGTATCTAGGCAATTCCAATTCTGTATCATAGCTCAAAAAAATCATCTCCACAGTCAATCCAATTTGCTCACCCAGTATCTCCGACAGAGTGGTCTGCAGGGAATCATTAAAGTCTGCCAGCTCATTAGACTCCCAAAAATATGTTCCCAGCCACCTCTTTCTTGCCCATCACACCTCCAACATTTGCTATTCACCTGAGGAAAAATTCTTTGGAGTCTACTTCGGGTATAAAAATACATAAGTAAACACTTCCAGGCAAAAATCCTAAATTTTCTAGAATTCTTGCATATTTGTGTGCTATACGTATATCCTCCCATTGTCTCTTTGTGAATTGCTTATCCAATCTCTCTTCCCAATCCTTTCTAAGCTCCTATGATTGATTCTTATAATTATCATGCAATATTTTATATTATTCCTTTTTTAATAGCAACTTCTATTCTAGAGTCTATAAAAAAACTCTTCTAGTACTGGTCTTTTACTTAGGACCCCCTATTTCTTTCTCTTCACTTATACTCTGATATCAGTCCTTGATAGGGAAAGTAATCTCTAACCTGCAGTCCAAATAAATTATTGGCCTCTTCTCATTCTATTACCTTTCTAGTTGTTTGCTCCTAATACCTTGGTTCCTTTGCTAGTTTTTCCAATAAATTCCAGCCCCCAAGAAAAAAGCTAGTTTCAGTCCAAATGAATGGATACATCCTAAAACTGTATTACAGATGTATAATAAACTGATGAAAATCTCATGTCAGAAATGTTTAACATACAAAATGGCACCAAAGGCAAACTGAAGTCTATTTCTGCAGGAATTACTATTCTAAAGACTGCACTGAATAAAAAATAAGTTATGTACGTACCATAATGTTCCATGTGTGTTTTCCATCTCAACCTTTATTCTCACTGATGGATCAGATCCGATGTGTTGGATCCATCTTGGTCTTTCCAATACTTCGAGGTCTTCAGCAAAGCTTGTGGGCATCCTTCCCTACCCATAATGCAGTTTTCCCAACTACCTCAGACCATGTTTGCCCACCCAGAAAAAGGAAATAATCTACACAGTAGTCATGGTTATAAAAGGTCAATTTCAGACTTTCTGAGACTATGGAAAAACCAATACCCACTTGGTCTCCTAGGAATTATGGAAGGGGGCATGTAGGGTGGGTTGTGAGAATAAAGGTTGAGATGGACAATACACATGGAACATTATGTTAAGTACATAACTTCTTTATGTGTTGTTGTCAATCTTGCCTTTATTCTCACTGATGGTACCGCATCCCAATCAACCTAATTCTTGGGTGGCTCATGGGAGAATACTCCTCAGAACCATAGAATCAAAAGAAGCTCTACTCCTGGAGGCCAAATCCAGTTTGTAATGAGTAATAAAGGTATGCGATTTTCCCCACGTAGCTGCAGCTCAGATATTGTCCCAGGGTAACCTTGATGAAAAGCTGCAGCTGTAGCTATCAACCTGCTGGAGTGTGCTTTAACAGGAAATGGAAGAGGCCTGTTTTTAGAACTGTAGATGTAGGATATACAAAAAGTGAGTCATCTAGATAGGTAACTTTTGAGACTGGTTGATCTTTTCTAGTCTCAGAGTAGAATATGAAAAGTTGATCCGATTTCCTAAAACCTGAAGTTCAATGCAAGTAAAAACGTAATTGTCTATGTATGTCCAGAAGATACAGTGAGTATTTGCCTTTGTTCTGCTAATTAGGGAAGAACAGTGGCAGCTCAATAGACTGATTTAGGTTACTTGCTGACACAACCTTTGGAAGAAATGAAGGATTAGTGCATAAATAAACTCTTGATAGACTAGGCTTGCAACTCTGAAACTCTTCTGGTTGAGGTAATAGCCAGTAAAAAGAGTGTTTTCCAAGAAAGAAAATTTAGATCACATGTGGCCGAAGGTTCAAACGGGAAACAAGTAATGTCTGTTAAAATAAAATTAAGGGAGGAGTTGGATTTTTGAATGGGGGTCTAACCATAGTTGTTACTTTTAAAAAGGCTTTACAGAGTATGTGTGACATGGCAGTAGAGCCGTTTTCTCCTACGTGGAAATTTGAAATTGCTGCTAGTTGGGCTCTAATAGCAGAAGTAGCTGCACCTTCATGAAGAAGTTTAGTTAGAAATTCCAGAACAGAATGCATGGGTGCAGAAAAGGGATCTATCTGGTTATCACTCACCCATATTATGAACCTATTCCATTTACTCTTGTATAACCTACGTATAGAGGTTTTATGGGAGGACAACAAAATACATTTTACTGAAGAGGACAGAAGGGGAAACCTTGCATTCAAGGGAACTGGAGCAGCCAAGCTGTCAACTTGAGGTTGTGAAGGCTGGGATGTGCTATTCCTGAGAGATACATCAGTAGATCTGGAGCTGGGTCCAGAATCCATGGTTTGTCCCAAAGATGAGGCTGTAGGAATGGAAACCAAATTTTTCGAGGCCAATAGGGTGCAATCAGGATTATCGTGGTCTCCAACAGACTTGCTTTCTGTAATAATTTGGGAATCAGAGGAATTGGGGGAAAGCATATAGAAGTCCTGGAGGCCAATCATGAACAAATGCATCTCTCTGTGACTCCCCCATAGGAGGGATTAGGGCAAAGTAGTTGATGCATTTGGCATTGGTGGGTGAAGCAAAAAGATCACAGCAAGGCTGGCCCCATTTCCAGAAAATCTCTTCCACTACTTTCTGATTGAGGGACCACTTGTGTAGCCATAATATGGCCCTGCTCAATTTGTCTGCAATCATGCTGGATCTCCCTGGATGTGCACTGCTATCAGAAAATGGTTGGAGGATGTTGCCCATTTCCAAACCCTTAGAGCTTCTCAACAAAGCGGTAATATCTGGTCCCCTCCTTGTTTGTTTATGTTCCAGACCACTGACACATTGTCTGACTGAATTGCTTTGGTTCCCAGATGGAGAGTGTCCTGAAATGCCTGCAACGCCAAGAGCACTGCTCTCATCTCTAGGATGTTTATGTGCAAGTGAGCTTCATGTTCCTGCCAGGTGCCTTGGACTGTCTTCCCCAGATAATGCCCCCACCACTCTATCAGGGAAGCATCAGTGGTCACTGTGGCCTGGGGTTGAGGGGGAATAAAGGGATGGCCTCCAGATACTGAAGGAGAGTGAATTGGTTATGAGAACCTTGTGTGACACTGGTAATTCCAGGTTCGACCATTACGTGGAGAGTAACCACTGAAGAATCCTCATATGTAGGTGAGCTAGAGGAATAAGTACAATAGATACTGCCATCTTCCCCAAAACCTGTAGCACTTGTTTTGCTCTGGTTCGAGTTTTCTTGATTCACAATTTCACATGTAGATAAAGATCATGCACTCTGTCATGAGGGAGTCTTGGTATGAGCATGGTTGTATCTACCTCTGCTGCTATAAAAATTAAGTTTTGAGATGGCTCTAGAGTAAATTTGTTGTAATTTATGGTAATGCCTAGGGAGGAGCAAAGCTGAAGCGTATAGTCCCTGGCTTGTAGCAGAACATGCCTAGTCGGGGCAGTTATGAGCCAGTCGTCCAGATACGGAAACACCCAGAATCCTCTGCATCTCAAGTGAGTTGCCACTACTGCCAAGCATTTGGTAAACACTCTGGGGGCAGTAGTGAGACCAAAGGGCAGATCTTGAAACTGGAAGTGACTGGCTCCTAGCCGGAAGTGCAAAAACCTACTGAATCACATTTCCATTACGATGTGGCAGTATGAAACCTGTAGGTATATAGAGCACATCCAATTGTCTTTTTCCAGAAACGAAGTATCAACTGCAGTGTCACCATCTGGAACTTGGTTTTCTTCACTGATTTGTTGAGATTGCTGAGTTCCAAGATTGGTCTCCAGTTCCCTGTTTTATTTGGAACTAAAAAGAATTTTGAGTACACCATGAATCCTCTCTGGTTTGTGGGGACTTTTGGATGACTCTTTTTCTTAGCAACTTTTGAATTTCTAACGTTGCTTGCTCCTTTTGACTGAGTGAAACATCTGGAACTGATTAGTTTTCGGGACCAGGGAAGGAAAAGGGTATGATATAACCCCGGATATCTCGCCAGGTTTCTAGGTGCAGTGACAGTCGTCCCCCAACTGCCTCCAGAGGCAAAGAGTCGGGCACTCCTTCAGGAGCACTGAAAGGGCCTGCCAAAGAAAGATTCTCTGGAGCCCTAGTTCTGAGGACCTCCTCTTCTGTGAGGGCAGCATCTTCCGTTATTGTACCCCTTCTGCCCCTGGGGGAACAGCCACTCTGTATGTCCTGGTAAGATCTTTGAGATTTTCTGAACCACATTTTCCCACTACCTCTCTGACCCTTTGGAAATAGTCTGGGGGGTTTTGAAAAATGCATTCCAATGGCAGACAAAGTTTTACCCTCCCGCTCACACCAGGTTAGCATTTCTTTTACTTTGGGCCCAAACAGAGATGAGCCATCAAAGGGAGCATTTACAAAGGGAAACTTAAAGTGTTCCATGAAGTCACAAAGGCGCATCCTGGCCTGCCTCCTAATCAAGAAGCCTGAACCCGCTGCCCTATTCACTCCATCTGCTGCATATGGATGAGTTGGCCACCAAGTTGAGGGTAGCAAGCTATGCGTTGACCCTTACCTGTTGCCGTATCAACAATAGCTCCCTGAAGGCAGTTCCAATAGTAGTAGGAGGAACGGGTCTTATAAAACAAATTTACAATCGTATTTAGATATGTTACCAATACATGTAACTCCATACGAACTGCAGGACTCATTACTGGGCACATTGCAAGGGCTGCGAAGAGCACTACTGGTTGACATCAAAGATTTAAACAATACTGATTTCATGAACTTTAATCATACTTTCACTTAGGAATGCGGTCCATTTCCATCATTGTATTAGAAACCCAAAAGACTTGGAGAAATTGAAAAAAAAAAGAGGGAGTCTGATAGTTCTTTCAGCAGGTCCCTCTGAAGTCTCATGAAATGAGTGAAATGATTCAGCAAATGTAATGTAAAAACCGCTGACAAGAAGATGTGCTTCCCATACCTATCCATGGTCGTGGAATCCTTATTAGGAGGATGGAAAGAGGAACTGGTCTCGGAAAGTTACTTTTTTGTGGTAGCTGCCATGACCATGGCATCCACTGCTACTCCTTTGGAAAGAAAGGCTTGGTCCTTAGGAGCTGTAATATACTTGTTTGGCATCCTAGGAGTGGGTTCTATGAAATCTGGGGTCTCCCAGGCCTTATAAGAGATTAACTGAATTAGCTTGTTGGAAAGCAGTGTTACCCAATAGGTTGAAGACTGAAATCCAAAGGCCTTCAGGTATACTGACTCCTCGGCTGAAGGGGATGAGGACTGCCAGTCACCTCTCTGTTTTAAGATTTCCAGGATGTCTCCAAAGGAAATGTCCTAAGGAAGTGACCGTGGGGACCCTTCTGCTTCATTGAGGTCAGTATCTGAAGAGACAGACTCCTCTGGGGAGACCAGATGCTTCCTCTTGCATATCATCTTCTGAGAGACTTCCTCAGTGGGCTACTCTGGGGAAGTCTCAGAAGAGGGGGGTATCCCCTGAGGAACATCCTGAAGCCTGGGATCTCTGCGGTCCTGTGGATGGAGGTGATGAGGTAAAAACACCTGTGCCAAAGAGGGAGGAAGCTACGAAGAGGACTGTCCCTGAGAATGAGGAGCAGTCATAACTCTCCTCATAACTTCAAAAGCAGTCCTCTCCTGCTCCAAAGAACTCCCCAGACCTGACAATACAGATGTTGGGGCCGAAAGAGCCTGCAGAGCAGAAAACAGAAGCTCCAAAGATGAGGTTGGAGCTGAACCTATCCGCGCCAAGGCCCTGAGAGATAGGGTCGGATCCAAGGAGTTCCAAGCTGTCTCCAAGGACCCAACTGGTGAGTTTTGGCTCCCAGACGTCTCCTGCTCTGAATGGGTGGACACGCTCGGGACAGACACTAGATTCGAAGAGCTGACAGGCCCCAAACCTGATAAACTCACCAGTTGAATATCAGAGTCTTCTGGTTCTGAAACTGAAGGATAGATTAGAGGAGGAGTAGGTGCACAAGAGAGAAGATGAGTCTGATCCAACTCCTTTGGGTTCAGATCCAGAAGAAGCTTGGCTAAGGCAGGTGTCTTAAGAAGCCTGTGCACCACCCTATCCACATCTTTGTCTGAGAGACTTCTAGTGGACCTGGTAGACAGTGTTGGGGATCTGGATCTGGTTCATAGGTAGGTACTAGGCTATTGGCCCTAGGGCCTATATAAGCCTAGCCAAAAAGAAAATTATTTTCCTGTGCTCCTGTTGAGCAGAGCCACAGAGGTGATCCCTGGGGTGAATTTCCTTTTCCCCATCCAATAAACAAGATTTTAATTGAACAGTGCTAATGAGGAACTTTGTTTGATATAGATAGGTAGTTTGTTCCACAGTATGGGAAGTCTCTGGGACAGGAATCTATCCCTCCAGCATGTTCTGTTTATTGTAGTGACAAGGTTTAGGTCCCTAGAGCATGTAGCATGGGGGGATTGGGATTTCTTTAAGTGGAGTATGTCCAACAGCTCTGGGTATGACATAGCTTTGTATGTTAGGCAGAGATCGCCTCTGAGTAGGCGATATGCAACGGAGTAAAGTTGGAGTTTTTTTGAGATGGTCAGTGTAGGGCATCTGTTTGAGGCTGGTAATCCTCTTTGTGAGGTATTTCTGCGGCCTTTCCAGTTGTTGTAGATGTCTTGTGAGGTACATACTAGAAGGGGCATTGTACTCTATTAATGGGTCTAATGAGTGACAAGTAGAGGGGAACAATGACCTCTTTTTTCCTGGATGAGAAACCTTTTGTGATGAGGTGTGCCACGTAGAAGGATTTCCTGACTACTGTGGCAATGTGATTATCAAAGGAGAGACTACTGTCCACCTGTGTCCCAAGGTCTCTTATCACACTTTCGGTGTTAAGTAGACTGCCACCTATGTTGTAGCTCATGGGTACAGAGTTTTTACCAAAGGGGATGACAATGCACTTTTTGGCATTGAGCTTGAGGCCATGGATTTGACACCAGGCATCTGTCTCCATGAGGCCCTTTTGTAGGATGTCCACATCGTTAGGAGTTTTGATTATGGCTCTTAGTTTGCAGTCATCTGTGAACTTCCGTGTTAGCCTGTACTTCAGAAAGGTAGATACCAAACAGGAGAGGACCCAAGACTGAACCCTGTGGTACTCCACTTGTCACTGGTCTGAAGTTGGATTTGGAGTCTGCTACTTTCACAGTGTGGGTTCTGTCAGTGAGCCAGTTGATAACCTATCTTGTGACATAGGGATTTATACCTAGTTTAGTGAGTTTATCTATAATTCCAGAGTGGAGAATGGTGTCAAAAGCCTTGGCGAGATTTACCACCTTACCCTTGTCTACGGCTTTGGTGACTGCTTCAAAGAAGTCTATCAGGTTTAGGAAACATGATTTGCCTTCTACAAACCCGAACTGGGTGGGGTCCAGAGTTTGGAAATTGCCAGTGTCTTTGTGCATAAGATCCATGATGATACATTCCATGGCCTTGCAGACAAGGCTCTTTAGGCTAATGGGGCAGTAGTTCCCAGGGTCTGTGGTGGCTCCCGCTTTGTGGAGTAGGATAACCATTGCTGTGCGCCATTCAGTGGGCACAAGCCTGAGGTGAGGCTATGATTGAACATGGTGCTTAGGTGGGGTGCCAGTTCATTCTGCAGTTCATGGAGAATGCAGCCTGGGATGATGTCAGGTCCCATGGATGCTGTGTTCTTGGCTTTGGAGAGAGTGGTTTTTACCTGTGCAGCCGTGATTACAGGAACTCTGCATTCTTCCGGTATAGAGATGGGCCCTTTAGGGGGTGAGAGGTGGGTAAAGTTAGCACTGAACCTATCTGCCAGGATGTTGGCAATATCAGTTGGTTCTGTATATTTAGTGCCATTGTGCTGTAACTCAGAGCAGATCTGAGTGTTGCCATTGAGATTCTTGACATAGCTATAGAATGCTTTGTGGTTGTCTTTAGAATCAATGGACATTTTGTTTTCATAACTAGCCTTGGAAGATTTAATGAGGGACCTCAGCTTCTTACTGAGGCTGACCAGGGAGTTCCTCCAATCATGGGATTTTACTCTTTTTTTGCAACAGTTTCTTTCTTTTGTTGTAGAGTTTGTTTATGGCAGGGGACCACCAGATTGGCTTCCTTTTTTTGGAGGATAGCATCTTGGTTCTCTTAGGGATAGCACGATCCATGCACTCGTGTAAGTGCTTATAAAGTGCATTTGTGTAGGATTCAGCAGTCGTACCTCAATTGTCTGTCTGCATGGATGTCCTGAAGTTTGCCACTTCTGTCTTAAAAAGTGTGAAGGTGGCTCTGGAGACATTTTTTACGGTGGTTTCGCTAATGGGGGGTGGGGGCAGAATGTGGCTGTCTAGGGTGCTTAGCTTGTGGTCGGATCTGACTAAAGAGGAACTGACCTCTGGTGTGGAACACCTGTCACCCATGTTGGTAATGACCAGGTCTAGGATATTGCTACCCCTGGTAGGGGTGTGGATAAGTTGATCCAAGGCATTGGAATTTATGAATTCCAGAAAACGTTAAGCAAATGAGTTGGTGCATGAGTAGTTTTTCCAGTTAATGGTGGGGTAGTTTAAATCGCCCATTATTAGGGTATTGATTTGTACCGTAATATTTTCTAGTGTATCAAGAAATGAGGAGTGGGAATCCTGGGGTATGGTGGAGGATCTGTAGCAAGTTACAATTTGGATTGCGGTCTTGCCCAGAGTTATTTGCACTTGGATAATCTCGGATGCATTATGCTGAGCAACTAGCCTGGAGGTGTGGATATCCTTAATGAATATGGACATGCCTCCACCTTTAGTGTTTCGGTCCAGGTTAGGTGGCTGAAAGGTGTGGTATGAATTATAGCTGGGTAATGCAGGGGTGTTCTCTAGAGCCGTGAACTAGGTCTCTGTCACTGCACAGATATCAGTGTTCTCCATTTTAAGCAGTGCCTCAAGTGAATGCATTTTGAGGTTTAGACTTCTAGCATTGAGTAACATTACCCTCAGATTTTGCTTGCTTGTACCTGTTAAGGTGGTGAATTTGTCATTTGAACCTTGCCTAAAAAAGGCACTATAGGGGTGGCAAGAGCCTTAGTCAGTATCCGGAATCCCAAGGGCGACAGGTGCAGGCCATCTCTGGCAAAGCATTGTGGTCTTTCGATCATGTCATCCCAGGCAGACAGATACTGGATCCCCTTAGAATGACACCAGAAACTTAGCCAACTTTTGAAGTCAATCATTTTGTCCTTGTACTGCGGTATCATTCTGGGTGATGGCAGGATGCTACTCAGGGCTAGGGTCATACCTGTCTGGGCTACAAGATCAGAGAGCTCCTCCATGTCTCTTTTCATGTAGTCCAGGGAGGTACATCTCAGGTCATTCACTCCAACATGCACAATGACAGAGTCATATTTGTACTTGTTGTGGAGTGACCTAAGTGCGTGCATTATGTGGGAGATCCTGGCACCCGACAGGCAGCTGACAGTAACTTTCTCCTTGTTTACCCTGGTGAGTGGAACATCAGTGTGCCTGACTATAGAGCCACCTATAAAAAGAGTGTTGGGTACATTGTTTATGCCTTATGGGCTGTGGTTGAGTGGCACACTAAGTTTGTGGGTTATGTGTCATTTGGGTTGTGTTGGGGGGGTGGAGGTTGCTTGCATTTCTGCTTTGGAGGTCTCTGTTGCTTGAGCAGATTTTTATTGAGAGCCTCTGTGAATGTAGGTGTGTGTTTCGTGTTTCTATGTGTGTGTTTTGGTGGTGTAGGTTTTGAGGGACTATGTGATGAGTGTGGTGTGGTGCAAGTGTTTACCTTCTCCTCTTGACTGTCTAGTCCAGTCTTGGCTGAAGAGAACTTTGCTTCCAGGTTGTAGTGTTGGGTGGTAGGAGGAGGGGGTTGTCTGTGTACATGAGGCAATTGCTGCATTGCCCCAAAATACCCAGATTCATCAGGTAGATAGGAGAAACACCGGGAGCAGACCCTTAGACATGCCTAAATAGGTACTTATTTATTAAGTACTAAAAACTGTTTTCCTCTAGACAAGTGAGGAAAGTTGAGTGTTGTAGTAATTTGTAGCTTATTTAGTGCTTACAACAAGTTCTGAACAAGTGCTAAGCTCAAAGAAACAGATTTTAGTGATAAAACTAAAAACTGTCTCGTTATAAGGGAAAATTTGAAGAGCAGACTTTATGGTGCCGAAGCGGCGATTCATAAAGAGATATATATATATATATATATATATATATATATATATATATATATATATATATATATAATTTTTTAATATAACTAGCAAATGAGCAAACTGATTTAAACAAATTAACCAATAAAAAGCTAAAAACTGAGCTCTGTTCCTGCAGTCTTCGATCAGACAAGTTCTAACTGCACACTCCTGCCACTAGTGTGCAGGGGAACCTTCTCCAAAAAAAGATGGTCTGGATTAGTGCACAAGTTATACAAACAAAGCTAGATTCAGCAGGTCTGAATTTAGTCTATGCTACAGCAAACAAGACATACCAATTTCAGAAAGAAACAGTTCAAATAAGCAGGCACAATAAGCCTTTAACCAGAAACTCCCAACTCAGAAGGGCAGAATCTACCCTCTCCTCCTACAAGAGTGCAGACCACACCTTCTTAATGTAAAATAACTGGCCCAAAGCCCAAGTGCTTAAACCAGAACTAATACACTTTCAGAATAACAGACACTAAGCTTTCAATCAGCAACTCCCAACTTAGAATGATGTAAGCTACCTGTCCTGCCACAACAGTTAAGACCACAGACTTTCTTAATGTAAAACAACTGGTCTGCAGCCCAAGTGCTTCAATCAAAGGCTTAGAATAACAGTTACACCAGTTGAATATTGGAGTCTTCTGGTTCTGAAACCAAAGGATGGATCAGAGGAGGAGTAGGCGCAGAAGAGGGAAGATTTGTCTGATCCAACTCCTTTGGGTTCGGAACCAGAAGAAGCTTGGCTAAGGCTTAAGAATGGGAAAGGGAGCCAAGAAGTAATTGGCTCCAAGGATGGAGATCGGCTCCAATAGCAGTACTCAGCTGGTGATGGGTATTTCAGAGCCAATGAGTCAGTAGAGGATTTTGGAGCCGAAGATATTGTCTGCTCTGATGAAGTTTCTGCTCTGGAGGCTGCTCTCTGCTGCATAAGTGGTGTCAGAGCGGACACCTTTAGTTGCTTGGCTTTCGACTCTGACAAGGATTTCATAGCCAGAGAAGGCCATTTTCCTGCTCTCTCAGAATTATTTGATTTTGGAGAGGAGGGATCAATTGAAACAGACTCAGAAAACGGAGATTTTATAACCCTTTCAAAATCAACTTTTTTTTGTTCCATAGGTGCAATCTGGTTGAATGCGTGCCATATGGAACTATGCTCCTCTGTGTCCAGCAAAAGTAATAGTCACTGTATGTACCACCACCTTGATCCTCTTCATTTTATCATGCACTTAGTAGAAGCAGCTGTCACACCCTGCCCTCTCCACATTGCTATGGGCATGACAGTAGTTACAGTCACAATGTCTTCACACTCCAACTTTCTGCCCCCTCAATGCTGCCATGCCATCAGCAAAAATAGCTCCCTCTTTACACCCCTTCACCCTGCCATCCATGTTGCCATTATCCTTGTAGCAGAAGAATTCTGACTGCAACTGTATTTTTACATGTGGTTTGTGGTATCAATTTACATCGAATTTTGGTTCAAGCTTTTAGTTATGACCAGTGACTCATTTTCTTCTCTGCCTCGTATTTTTTGTGAAACGGGGATGGAATTCACTCAGAGAAATGGACATACTAATATACATCCAGAGTTAAAGACTGCAGTTATCAATGGTAACGAAGTATTGGCACAGCATACACAAATGAATGTACTAAAGAAATGGGAAGAATCCAGATTACGTGCAACAACTAATCCTTTTGCTGCGATAGGTAAGAAACCAGAACTGTCTTCTTTTCCAGCAGCACAGGAACTGTGTTCTTAATTAGAAAAATTATTATATAAAGAGACTGCCACTTTTTATAACCTTAATAGTCTACAAAGATATTAGGAGCTGCAGATAACACCACGGGGACTTCGGGCCATCAAAAGTCTCTCTACCCCATTTGAGCTATCGGAAGAACATGAAAGGTGGATTGCTGCAGCACACCGATGCAGTATGGAGTGGGTATCTATACTGATTGATAGAAACAACTTTAAAAGGAATAAAATATTAGAGGAAACCAGGAAAATGTGTGAGGAAGTGGTTAAAACAACATCAAACTCAGCGTTGGAATCTTTTTTGGGAAGTATTAATGATTGCCTTTCCGTTTATGAAAAGGAGCTAATACATAGAAAGAAGAATAAACTTCAGAGAGATCTTGGAGACTATGAGCAGAAGAAGGCATTTGTACTTTCATCCAATCAGCAATCCAAACGTTGTAGTATCAGTTTTCAAAACCAGGAAACACATGGTCAACGGAAGAATCATAGCTTTTATTCAGCGGAAAGCAGGGCGTCCTCTGTGGAAGAAGAGGAACTAATGGACCAGGAATATCCCACATTGCCTAGACACAGTAATGCGGAGTCTTTTCAAAAAAATTTTCATGGGCCAGGTGCCACTCGAAATGGTACAAAGAAACGGATGTGGCAAGGACACGGTAATTACAGAGACCAGGGCCAAGGCCCACACAAACAAAGTAAATGGACTAACTAAACAGGTAGAATGTAATGTAGTTAATTCTTATATAGTAACTCTATCCAATTATGTGTTTGATGAAGATGAGATGTCAGTTTTGCAAAGGAGTCTGAAATTTATTCCAACTGTTTTTCCAAGACTGCATGAATTAAAATGTGAAATATTTAAACTAATACGTAAAATGCATTTGAAAGAATTTTTTTATAATTCTGCTTCACATGATGTAACTATGTCAAGTGAAGACACAGATTCATCTAGTGAATGTAGTTTTTACTCCTGTGACTCCGATGCTGAAATTAACGCATATACACTATTGGATACAACTAAAATATCTGTTAAAAGCACTTTTATGCCACCCTTTAAAAATACAAATATACAGTGATTTAATAGTGCTATAAATTTAATATTAGAAAAAGAAATGAGTGATTTCAACAGAATGAACAAAAGGTTTAAATTAACAAAAATGGAATGGTACAAACTAAAGCAACTAAGCACAAATGATAAAATAATATTTAAGCCCTCAGATAAAGGGGGTAAGCTGGTTGTTATGAACTCTTTGGCTTATTATATGTGTATGCAACATTTAAACCATGAACAAGTTTATAGTAAAGTAGATATGATAATTTTTACTCAAGCTAAAAAGGAATATCAGATGCTGTTGAACAAGGGGGTAAGGTTACATTATTTCACAGCATAAGATATATCAAAAAGTTTATGAATAAAGAAAGTTCTGTAGCCAGATTTTTTTGTGTTCTTAAAATTCACAAAAATCTGTTGCACCCCCCAGGATGTCCAATAGTGTCAGCTAGTGGATATTTTACCCATAATTTGAGCTGTTTCTTACATGAACTATTGTTGAAGGAAGTGCTTAAGCTCCCATCCTATATAAAAGATTCCTTTGATTTTTTGAAAAAGGTGGAGGAAGTAATATGGATGGAAGACATGTATTTTGTAGTTGTAGATGTGACTAGTCTATATACCAACATACAACATCAATATGGATTAGAAGCTTTACAATATTTTCTGGGAGATAATCCAAGTACTCAATATATCAAAGAGTTAGTACACTTTTGTTTAAAAAATAACATCTTTGAATTTGAAGGGAACCTTTACAGACAAAATCAAGGTACAGTCATGGGGGCAGCTTTTGCCCCCATGTACGCTAATTTGTTTATGGGGCTGGTGGAAAGTACCCATATTTGCAGAAGTGTATTTTATCAAAGTCATGTTGGATATTATTTCAGATTTATAGACAACCTTATATTTTTGTGCCAAGGAGGTACAGAAAAGATATCAGAATTTTTATATTATTTAAACAATAGCAGATATGAAATTCAGTATGATGGAGCACAAGTAGGATCGAAAGTTGACTTTCTGGATATTACTTTAGACGGTATAGTTAATGAGAAAATCAAAACTAAGATACACAGAAAGTTTAACCAGTTAAACCTAGTGATACATGCAACTAGTTGTCACCCTTATGGAGAGCTGTTAAGAATTAAAAGGTTATGTAGTGATATAAATGAATTGCAGGCAGAGGCTGAGAAAGTTATAAATATGTTTTTGGAAAGAGGATATGAAGAGCAACTAGTGATGGAAAGCTATGCTAAAATATATGGGAAGTTTAAAGTCAGTAAGGAAAGAAGCCGTATAAGTAACTTAGGAAACAAAGAAATAGTTTCTGTAGATAATTCCTTATTTTTTGTCACCAAGTATACTGTTTTCTCAGATAGGCTAAATAGATTATTAAAAGAATATTGGAAATTTATAAAAAGAGAAGTTTCTTCTCTATCGCAAGTAGAATTAAAAATGTCCTATCAAACAGGCCGTAATTTGAAAGATTTTTTAGTACATAGTAGATATAGTAGATCAAAAGCTCAAATTAACAGAAATATAATAGAATTGGGCATGAGTCCTTGCAGCAAGTGTTCTATTTGTCAGTTCATAGTACCAACTTTTGAAAAAAAAAAATGGTAAAAAGTTTGAATCGTAGGGCAGTTTTTCCTGTATAACTAAGGGAATAATAATTAGGTGCTCCTGCGAATGCTTTTATATCGGGGAAAGTAAAAGAAGCTTAAGTGAAAGGATAAAAGAACATGTCAGGGACATTAAAAATAACAAAATTATAAGCCCTGTAGCAGATCATTTTAATAAAATACATTCAGGTAACATAAACAGTTTAAATGTAACAGTTTTGGAACAAGTTTCACAACAATTTGCTAATGAAGATATGCTTAAGCACTCACTAAGGAAAAAATAATCAATTTTTTTATCAAATACAATACAATGCAACCTAGTGGGTTAAATAAAGACTGTAACTGGCAAAGTTTTATTTAAAGACTGTTTTAGCTTTAAGAGATTTTTAATATGTGCAATTGATGTAATTGATTAATTGGAATTAACTTTGTTATATATAGAAAGCATTAAGAAAATGTGTTTTACTCTGTAAAGGCTGTTTATGGCCGAGGCGCTAGGAGATTTTATGGTGGAATTTATTGATATCTACTTCATTGTGGAATAAACAGACAATTATTTATTGAAACAAGGTGTCACTGGTTTTCTGGTACATGGTTTGTGGTATCAATTTACACCGAATTGTGGTTCAAACTGTATTTTTATGTTTTCTTTTCATTGTACAAATTTAATGTACTGTAGATGCACATGGAAGAGCTGCTGTTTGTAAATAAGGCAGGCACTTAAAAGTATAGAATACAGCAGTTCAAATAAAGTGAAATATAAATCTGAGAAACTATAAAAAAGTGAATTCCAGAATTATTATGTTACTGAGATTCATAAAACTCTGCAAGATTTTATATAAAGATCCTTACTTGTGGTCTCAAAGAGAGATTTGTAAGCACACTCTACTCTTTGCAAACAGCAGCTCTATGCTTTGAGTTAGACAACATATCATAAAATGGGTTTACTGTATATGCATGTAGTGTGCTTAATCTCCTAAAATCAGCGCATAGTTTATAATGGCTTGGAAATTCTGGGATAGTCTATTTAGCAATGAAAGGGATCTGGAATCCATATCAGCATACATCAAAACTATGCAAAATTTTGCAGAATGGCTAGATTTTTCCTCACATTTTTAGTTTGCTCCTTACTTAATTTGCAGTTTTCTGGCAAATCATTGAGGATTACAATCATTAAATGATCACAAACATTAGAATTTCAAACTTTATATCCTGCAGAAAATGCATGCTAATGCAAAACTCATTATTCTAGCATTTTAAGTCTATAAGTGCAATATTAAAATCTTTCCTTATTTTCGGCTATCTCCAGAATTCTTGAAAAATAAGTTAAGAGGTATGCAATAATAACTAATTCATTTTTAATAAAACACATATAGAGCAGCTCCAGACTGCATCATATAAACCTGAAAAAAAAATCTTTTGAAGTTTGCCATATAAAACTGTCAGATGGCAGTGCCCAATGGTGTTACCACTGTGGCCTTATAGATTTTGGTTCTCCAGAGTGATTCTAAAATGAAGTACCTTACGTGTGGCACTCTGGGTGAAATTATGATCTTCCAAACTGCATGCAGCTGCATGCTTGTGAGTGTGTGTGTGTGTGTGTGTGTGTGTGTGTGTGTGTGTGTGTGTGTGTGTGTGTGTGTGTGTGTGTGTGTGTGTGTGTGTGTGTCTTGCACATGCTGACTTACAGGATAAACTGCAGCTTACCTATAAGCGTGGACTGCATTAAGTAGTTAATTAATGAATGAATGAAAATGCAATTTATATTTTTCACTTGGTAAATCAGTGTCCCTTTGATGGTCTTCATATACGCTACACAGAACACTTACAAGTTCTCCTGCATGTTTTTTTTTTTAGTCCTTTTGTCTTGAACAACACCACCTCTTCAGTTAGTTCTTTTGTGAGCTATACAGAGTTACACAAACCAACTGCATTAGTTATGATCTGGTAAGTTTCACTGTGATTCCTAAATAAGCAAAGAAATTCAGTAGTAGGAGCAGATTTTTGGTTCTCTGTTAGCATTACTTTTATTTTTGGGGGGGGTGGTTGTTAGGGGGAAGATAAAGCACATTGACTAATTCTTCTCCTTTCTACCAATAAATATCAGCCAATTGTTCTTTTTTTTCCTTCTGCTTATGTGTGTATGCATGCGGGGAGGGGGCAATGAGAGGGACATGTCCTGGGATTCAGAAAAGTTGAATGTACTGTGAATGCCTTTACTCCAAAAGTTTATGCAGTGCAGTAATCCTGAACCATTCAGAGACTGTTCCCCTGCTATAGCTTTATTCAGGCATTGGCAGCAGCATGGACAGTGTTCTCGCTGGTTAAGTGGCATGCAAATGTGGCTGTCCAGGGACACTGTAATGCTACTTAACCAGGTGTTCTTCCCTGGAAATGCCTCCAGCACTGGAATAATGTAGTACAGCCTCTGATCTGCTCTGCTGAGCTACTTTTCTTGCAGTTAGGAAAAACTGCACACTCTCTTTTAGTGGTATACACCCATTCACCATTACGGATGGTTCATCACTCATAGCATGACTATAGGTAGGTACTGCACAGCTGTCCATGTGTGTATGAGCTTGTCTGTGTG